>NW_022731216.1:525502-526430 GCF_011630105.1 Anneissia japonica | reverse complement strand
GAATGTTTTAAACATGTTTCTGCCGGTCAGATGTATGGTGAAAACAAGCAAATATTAAGGTAAGTCACGTATATAGAGGTCAGGAATGCTATGGTAAGTCATGTATATAGGCATTAGCAGGCCCGTAGCCGGGGGGGGGTTATGGTTCGGGCGACCCCCCCTTTTCTAGGGAACCCCCCCGAATTTTTGAATGAGTCCCACTCGGAAGGAATGTCCGTTTTTCACTTACCTAGCATTAAATCAAAATTTAGCACCTAATTTATTATTTGGTCACCTGTTTTTAAATTGTAGCCTGCGATACACAGGGGCGAATTTAGGGGGGGGGGCCGGATCCCCTTTTGGCAGGTCAAAAAAAGAGAAAAAAAAGAAAAAAAAGAGAGAAAAAGAAAAAAATGATAGCCCACAACGCCTCAAATGTTATTTTCGGGCGTCTAGAACACAAAAATTTCGCGAACCCCCTAGGTCATTGTTGTCTCGATCGGCCCAAATTTCTGCCCCCCCCCCCACCCCCACTTTTTCGGACATCTCTGGATCCGCCCCTGATACAAGCCAACATTCATAGAATACCTCAGCTCAGAATTTCGGAGACTTAAATTGAACGCAACTCCAGAAAACCATGACTTTACGATGGCACACATCGATAAAATCCCGGCTTCCGTCTTAACTTTCACTGGCCTTTGGCTGAATGTTTGTAAGAATGTACCAACCGTTAACGAAACCGGTCGCCGTCTACCTAGAGTAAATGGTGCCACCAAACGAAGCTAAAGTTTTGCGACTTAATCCACCAAATGCAGATAAAGTTTTGCGACTTAATCACCCGATTGTGGATTGTGTGGTTAGTAAATTACATAGCCATACTTTCCATAGCGCACACACTAAACTATGTGCTGTTGGAGCATTTTGGGGAAATTGACTCTCCTTTTTTCCA
>NW_022731216.1:521926-525349 GCF_011630105.1 Anneissia japonica | reverse complement strand
CCGTCCAAGCCGTCACGGTAAAAGTTGCCTTCCTAAATAATTGTAGGCAACAATTCGTCCAAAAGACGACCGGACGGCTCGCTCGCTAATATACGCATGCACTATCTTGCCACTATATTTCCAGTAATAATTTATCTATGCTGTCCTACCTATGAAAATTTATCTTTAAAATTTCATTTCGTGAAATATTGCACACAGGTAAGAAGTGAACATGCCACAGTTTTAAACTGATGGGCGCAGCCATGTTTGTTGTCTTGTCTCCGGTCACCACACAGAGAGCGGTTCCTCCTTGTTTCTATTTCGCGCTGCTGTGGATGTCTACTTCCAAAGTGATGGAAATACCAACGCGCTGATTGGCCGACTCGGCTTTTCTGCACAAAGCATGAGACGTAAGCATCGGATCGGAGTTTAGTTTGCTAATATAAACCTAATCCCGAGTAAATCTTAATGCTTTGCATCGGCTCTACCGCGTATACAAATACACTCTTTTTATACTACTACTATAAAACTAGGCCTTTTCTAGATAGAAGCAAGGACTAGGCCTAGACGGGACGATGATGGAATGAAACTGCAGGGATAAGCCCAGTCGGCTGGCGTTCGGACGGATGGTAAACAAGCCTAGGCCTATATAAATTGCCTTCGGGAGATGGAGTTTTGAGTGTTTTGTAAAAATAAAAAATAAAAAAAAATTCATGTCGGGGGCTTTTCTGACGGTCGGGCGGGGATGCTAACCAATTGTTTTATTTTACGTGGCCTTATATAGGCCTATGCAATCATATTTTGATAATCGTGTTGTATTATCAGGTCTTTATGCTGCAAATTAATTAACGTGATGTTAAGCAATTCAATGGCATTAATACTGCGATGAGTTTGTGAACAAAACAGTGGATTTTATTAGGTGTGTGTAAGTTGATAAGTGTTTTAAGATTCATATATTTCGTTTTATCTATTTGAAACAAACAAAACAGTGAATTTTAATAGGTTTGTGTAAGTTAATAATAATGTTTTAAGATTCATAATATATATTTTGGTTTATCTATTTGAAACAAACGAATTTTTATGTTGATAATCAAACCAAAGGATTTTATTATTTTCATATTACAGTGTATACGGTATTGAAAAAAAGAAGAAAAGAAGATTTTCGATAATATTAATATACTGCCAAATTTTATTATAATTTTCGTAATATTATTAAAGCTTACAGTATTTGATGCTTTATGTTTCGTTATATATTATTTCTATGCATATACGTTCTTAAATGATTGATTAATTGATTTAAACGCCACAAAAAAAAAAATCACATTATTGGCAGCACTCAAAATTTCCGACTGACGCTGACAGGCTGCCGGTCGACACTGTTTTTTTTTCAATGATTTTGTGCATTATTTTAGAAAAAAAAACAACATGAAATACATCGCCCTAAAATCAAGAACTTTGACTTTAAACGCCCTTCATTGAGAAGATAACAATAGAAATACACGTTTCCGTGGTTACGATTGTATTAGATAGGGCAAAACATGCCCATTCGTGCAGAACAAGTATGCAGGGTCTGCCGATTGATGAATCACCTAATGCAAATTCACCAACTGATTAAAAGTTCAACCTGGTTTAACGAGCAATAATACTGTTATAACACACAACAGAGGTTAATGATCATAATCAATGTCTGTATTACGCTTATGTAAAATAATTAATAGACAATAAAACAACACGTCGTATGGGCCATGGCCACAAACCCTACATTATAGAGTCTGTATAGGCGAACAACTCGGGAAACAACTACATTTCTGAACCATCGCACATGTTCGTACAGTTACCATGTACAGAGATCAAGCCAGTCGGCTATTTTCAGCATTTGACATTCGTTCCTTGTCTACGATAACATTCCTGAATTGGCGGCGTACAAAGACTTCGTCTCCGAAAACATTCTTGAATTGGCGGCGTACAAAACTTTGTGTCTTTATTCTCCCAAGTGTATCCGATTGGACTCTACTTCTGGGAACGTTTCCCACTGAATTAATTGTTACTAGGAAACTTAATACTGGCAGCTTGATACCTATTTGGTGATCCGCATCTAGTGCGGATCACCTCTTGTTATTGTCAGAGATTTTTTTTTTATTCTACACTCTGACAAATAACTGTTCGCACGATATCTCAAATTTGCCGAGAGCTACGCACAAAACGACTACAACAAACATTTGGCTTGGCCTGGAATAGTGACAATAAGCTTTGCAAAGTTACCAGTCGTGATCTACGCGCATTTTTGTGTTTTTTACGCAATTGATTATATCAGCCTAACCAATTGACTTTTCGAAATCGTATTACGTGAGAATTAGCTTCGAGTGAAGGTTGATTGTAATGTACACTCATTTTGCGCGTGTGCTTTATAACGTCAAAATTTTAAAATGGTCGAAATCAATTTTTGACTAAATTAGAGCACGTTTTAAGCCATTTTGAGCATTTCAACATTTTTAACATTTTCGGCACCGCGTGCGTCACGTACAGAAGTTAAAAATATTGGTTTTTTTTTATGTTTTAGGTCCCTGACACTGTGTTCACAAATTTCCAATTTTGTTTTGGTCATTTAGGATCAATAGCAATGCCGTACGCGCGCATAGAACATAAGAGCACATGTGCGCGTTTTTTTTTTTCGACATATAGCAAAAATAAGCCAAAAACATGCCTATATTCAATCAATTATAGCTTCTTAGAATGAAAGGTGACCCCCAATTTTATTACATATTCTGAAAGCACATGAGTTGTACATATGATTTTATAGGTCATAATGGCTGATTGGACATTATGACGTCATCATATTGCCATCTGAATTCAACAAACTGAATATTATCGATGACGTCATTAAAAAAATGCGCATTTGAGCGTATCTCGCTTAATCTTGGTCGATTTTCTTCTCACTTTGAGTATGTTATAGCTAAAGCTTTGTCTACACTATCAAACTTCATCAAAAAAGCATCACATAAAATGTGATGGAAAAATATCATCAAAATACATCAAACTCCATCAAATAATGTGATGTATTTTGATGAAACGTAATTATCAAATCTGATTGGTTGGTGTGACTTTTAGTGTTTGGTTATTGGTCAAAAGGTGTTTCCTAATTTTAAACGTCCATACTATCAAATTTTTACATCAAAGTTGATCAAATAATAGAAAGATGGAGCAGGAGGAGGTGGCTGCTGTGTGTCTAATTGCTGGGATTATGTTAAAGAGAAAGAGAGAGAGGGAAGAAAAGAAAAAAGAAAAGAGGATGTGGATTAAGCCTTGGCTTGAGAGAAGAAATGAATTGGGAGCATGCGAGACACTAATGAGAGAGCTAAGATCGGAAGATAGGAAGGGGTTTGAGAATTATATAAGGATGGATTACATGCTATTTGACCATTTGTTGGAACTTGTGGGACCTAC
>NW_022731216.1:520322-520738 GCF_011630105.1 Anneissia japonica | reverse complement strand
TTCTAAATTCTCAATGTCGCAACTCTTTCTATCTATGGCTCTGGCTGCGTAGAGCGTATCGTTTCTTTACGCTCTCAATGAGCGTTGTTGGCTCTCTTGTTCTATTCAGGCTATGTTCAGACACAACGACTTACGCTAGCGTAACGTTAATCGAGTGGTGAGAACTTGTGCGCGGCGTAGCGAACGCCAGTATTATCGCGCAATCACTGGCGTACGGTAATCCAGCAACAGACCCAGATTAGCGTACGCCACTGATTTTGGACAGTCACGGATTGGTGAATTTGAACTTAGCCAAGATTTGACCAATCAAAATAAACCTAGATGTAAACAGAAAATAAAATGCGTGAATTACGAATACGAATATTTCGCGCGAATACTTACGCTAGCGTTCATTAATCGCCCAGTCTGGACATCTC
>NW_022731216.1:516761-520310 GCF_011630105.1 Anneissia japonica | reverse complement strand
GACATCTCGCTAGTTACGCCATGGATTAACATACGCCCGGCGTTAGATACGCCTGGCGTATCTGATAGGTCTGAACGTAGCCTCATACTCTTTGGTGTCATTACTGTACACGCACACATCGTGACGTGCGCGTCTGTTAAAATTTGAAAATTCTCCATATCACTATTCAGATAGTTTAAAGAACGTTTGCGGTCATTTTCAGCATTCCAAAACTTCCCATATTTACGCGCCATACGTTCATTTCCACGCACGCAACACGTACTGAAGCTGGAAATCACGTTTTGTTACATACTTTGTGTTCCTGACACATTATTCATATCAAGAGTCACTCTTTGTGCTAATACCGTGCTCACGGGCGTCAAGACGTACGTGTACGCATGCGTAAATCTTTTAAAATGCTCAAAATTATTCTTTATTAATAAACTAATTACAGCATATTTTAGCATATTATGACACTTTTCAATCAGCAACGCGTGAGCTTTATGAGGGTCAAAGTACAGCGGATCACCGAACTCGTCCTCAGTGAAGAGTTCAAATCTAGTTTCTTTTTCTTCAATCTTTCTCCCAAATTTTGTGAACACGATATCTCAAGATTGCTTTAACCAATCAACATGATATCTTCAACAATTATTAGTCTTGAGGTGGAATAGATAAAATAAGTTTTTCAGCGTGATCAGTCACGCGTGACGTCATCTACGCGCAATTTTGCGTTTTACGTAGCAAATTGTTTGATTGGTCATAAATTCATCACCGTAAGGACGTTTTAATTGAAACTTGACACAAGTAATTTTCATGTCAAGTACTATCTATTTGCACAGTGCTGTCCGAATTGCAGCTCATTACGCGCACGTACGCTTGCGCTAAAAATTAAATTTGCTCAAAATCACGTTTTGACTAAATTTGTGTACATTTCAGGTGATTCTGAGCATTTCAACTTTTTCACAAATTTTCAGGTGGCGCGCACATTTTCGCGCGTGCAGATGATTCAAATTACAATTTTTTGACATATTTTGAGTTTCTTACACTGTAATGACATATTTGCATTCTTTTAAAGTAATTTTACGTCTAATAATAGTGCAGTACGCGCACATCTAAGATACGTGTGCATTTGCGCGTTTTTGTCCATTTTCCGTCAAAATGAGTCAAAATTGTACCTACAGTATTTTTAATCAGTTATATTTCCTCAGGATGCAAGGTAACCCCCAATTTTTATTACATATTCTGAAAGCACATGAGCTGTACATATGATTTTAAAGGTCAAAATGGCTGATCGGACATTATAACGTCATCATATTGCCATCTGAATTCAACAAACTGAATATTATCGATGACGCCATTTAAAAAAAGCGTATCTCACTTATTCTTGGCTGATAATGAGGGTCAAAGTACGGCGGATCACCGAACTCGTCCTTTAAATCTAGTTTTTAATCTTCTTTCTTTCTTCGCTTTTTTGTTCGCACGATATCTCAAGAATGCTACGAGGTACGCACAAGATCGCTTCCTCGATCGTTTTGGCTTCGCCTGGAATAGACATGGTAAGGTTTTCAAGGTGACCAGTCATGCGTGATGTCAGCTACGCACAATTTTGCATTTTTACATTATCGATCATATCAGCCCAACCATTTGCTATTTTGAAATCGTATTTCAGGTCAATGTTGAATGTACTCTACCCTAATTTTACGCGTGTGCTTCATAACGCGTGCGTAGGCGTGCGTCAAAATTTCAAAATGCTCGAAATCACTTTTTGACTAAATTAGAGCACGTTACACGCCATTTTGAGCATTTCAAACTTTTCCGAAATTTACCACTACGCGTGCGCATTTTTACGCGCGCAGCACGTACGGGACCTAGAAATTAAGTTTTTTTTGTCACATTTTGGGTTCCTGACATTTGTTTTTACAAGTTTACGATCTCTTCAATCACCTTATGGCCTATAACAAAGCCGTACGCACGCATCAAACATAGTGAACTTTGTGCGCATTTGTGCCGATATCAGTGAAATTTTACTAAAATGAGGCCTAATTTTAAACAGTTACAGCAGAACAAACTGAATTTTATCGATAACGTTATTTTTAAAAATACGCATTTGGACGTATATCGCTTATTCTTGGTGGATCGTCTTCCATCTTTGAGTATGTTGTAGCTGAGGCAATTCTCTTTCATTATGTGACTTTTTTTTACATTTTGATGACGTCATCATGGTCAAAATAAAGGTTTTTGATGACCCCCTCATCTTTCTTTCCTCAAACATTTAATGACCCCATAATCAACTTAACCAGTCGTGATTTCTCAATGATATTTAGTGGGCATAAACTTCAGGTCATGGTTAAATGTTATGTACCTTAATTTCCTGTGCGCGCGTACGCGTGGGTCAACATTAAATGTGCTTAATATCATGCCTTTTTTTAATCCGTTATAGCTCCTTAGGATGAAAGGTGACCCCAATTTTAATTACATATTCTAAAAGCACATGAGTTGTAGATATGATTTTATAGATCATAATAGCTGATCGGACATTGTGACGTCACCATATTGCCATCTGAATTTTTTTTTTTAAATTTATATATGATAAATATTATGAATGATAATTACTTCCTCACCAGCAGGCGTTTGTCAATGAAAGTTGATACATATATATCTCATATCAGGAGACAACATTTTGTAACATGAACATGCGCACGTGTGTCATGACGTGCGCGTACGCATGAGTATATATTTTAAAGTGTTGCAAATTCTTTAAAAAAAAAGCTGAAATAGCGTATATTTAAGCCATTTTCAGCATTTAAATATTGTTTAATCTGCACCGCGCACACTTCCTCAAGGGTCAAAGTGCGGCGGATCACCTAACTCGTCCTCAGTGACGAGTTCAAATCTAGTTAAAGCAATTTATTTCCATTCATTCCTACAGTAGATTTAATTAATAATTAATTATTTAAATACGGTAAACAATCAGTCACTTTTATCTACAACCATAATAGTCTTGCAATAGGTACGCTTGTTTAATCGTACATATATAATTATAATGCAGGATTAATTAATTATATTATACACTTTATTCCAAGATACAAATCAACTTTCTTGATAAGTTACAGCTATAGTTAAATTAAATTTCTTCCAAGCAATAAAGTTTCAACTTAGAATATTTTGCAGGATAAAATAAATGAAAAACACTTCTTAACTAAAAATTATGCTGTTAAAACTACTCCGTAAAACAATCAATCTTAATAATAATGTACTAAATTACATATTTAAACGGTATTGTGTTCTTCTAAGTAGAAGTAACAACAAACAATTTGATGTAGTAAAATAGTACTATTATTTTCAGTGTACAAAATGAGAGTCAAAAAGATGTAGTAGAAGAAAAAAAGGAAGAGGAGGAAGAAGAAGAACTTATAGCTTTTTTTGTTTTATAATAATAAATGTGTTGAGTATATTGATATTGATTATGCGATGAGGGTTTTTTTTTTTTGTATATCTTTCGGTGTTATTTAAGCATGCCAATTCTCAGAAAATATTTTCTAATTTTATTATATTATATTTTCTAATTTT
>NW_022731216.1:513894-516643 GCF_011630105.1 Anneissia japonica | reverse complement strand
TATATAATGTCTGTGGACTTGGTAGGAAATTTTGTTTAACTTCAGAATATATATTGCTTTCGGTTTCAGTATACATTTATTCAACGAATAACCAATAAGAACCAATGACATAAAGTATAAATTAAAAACAACAACTTATGAAAATAAGTATAACTTTTCTTAAATATTTTTTTTTTAATTTATTCGTACTAACCAACAGCGATAACAACCGCCACTAACAGGTTAAAATACATATAAAATATTTATGTAAATAGATATAAAAATACATTAAAAAGTACTAACAACTTTAGATTTAAAAACATTTAAACTGTCAAAAAAAACATCAATATCAATATTAGACATACAAAACTTATTATAACAGTCACATAAACGTTTAAATAAACATCTACATGTAACAGCAACACGACTAAAAGTTGGGTTTAAAATACCTCTATTTCGAGTACGCCTGGGCACATGTAAATTAAAATAAAGGAACTAATTCACAATCATAATCAGAATTCATTACCTTAAAAAGAACAACCATGTCAGAGAGCATTCTACGATCAATAAAATAAATTAATATTAAAAGCATAGAAATATTTTTTATAAGTCGTCTACAAAATTTTCTCAAACACGTTCGATCTGCTGAGCCTGATTTGGAGAAAGAGAATTTAAAATTACTGTACAGAACTAATTATGGTTTTATATAAGGCCATTACAGCTTTCCCATCCCTTAAGAGTCTACAATTTCTCCAAATCAGGCCCAGCATTTTATTAGATTTAGCAAAAACATGATAAAAATTTAACTTGAAATAACAAGATCTTTATGAGCAGAAACAGATTCAATGACCTGGACATCAATGTAATAATGAAACTTAATAGGTTTCTTTTTCAAAGTAATAGATACGAGTTTGCACTTGTCAATATTTAGACTGAGTTTCCAATCCCTAGCCCAGGTCACCAACCTACACAGGTCCTTCTGAAGAAAAACAGCATCTTGTGGAGATGAGATAACTCTGAATAATTTAACATCGTCAGCAAATAAAAGTGAATGAGCAGAAATGAAATGTAATGGTAGATAATTGATAAATAAATTTAATTAATAAAGGTTCCAGGATTGAACCCTGAGGTACTCCAGAAATGACATTCTGATGATTGTCCGTCAATAACAACACGTTGCTTACGGTCAGTTAAATAATCATTAAACCAATTAAATAAGCATCAAGAAATTCCAAAATTAAAAATTTTCTAAGAAGTAATTCATAATTAACAGAATCAAATGCCTTAGAGAAGTCTGTGTAAATCACATCACACTGCTTCTTGCTGTCAATAGATTTGTATGCCTGTAGCAAGAAGCAGTGCAAGGTTGGTTTGGCAGGACCTTATCGGAACAAAGCCATGCTGAAAAGAACTTAAACAGGTGAAACTCGAGTTAGACCGTGGGTTGAGGATCGAAAACGTTCAATTCTGTGACCCACCAATCCGGGCTACCTGGCTTTTGCACAAAAATGTCAATACTATTAAATTGTAACATAATTTGATTGTCGGCAATCGTGAATTTGGGGAAACTGTAACCAAAAATGAGAATTTATATCAAAAGTTGCTACGTAACTATAGCCAATCTATATGGCGTTGTTGGCCAGAAGTTCTTCAAATGATAAATTTGAGCCGGTTTCAGAGGCATATTTTTGTGATACATGTTGTAAGAACATAGAGTATGGTTGTGTTATTAAGCGTAAACAGCTTAAAAGAAATTTAAGGATGTGCAACTCTGTGGAAAACAACAAATACGAGTCCTCAGTAAGGCTGTTAAGTTTCCGTCGAAGCTGATGAATAGCCTACATATATAACAAAGGGGATCTCAGGGATGGTGGTGCAAGTAGTAGTAGTCAAAATTGCACCAAATCTGTACCGAAAGGTACGTGTGCGGTTACATATAACGTTAAAAATGGTATGGTATGTTTTACTTAATTGAGAAGCACTAAGCACTAATCTGTACCGAAAGGTACGTGTGCGGTTACATATAACGTTAAAAATGGTATGGTATGTTTTACTTAATTGAGAAGCACTAAGCGTCTCTCCATCACACCACACACACACACAGGAAGCCCTGCCTTTTCCTCAAACTGGGGTACTATCGACAGCAAAATAACCACAGAGTATTGTGAATCAAATACGATGATGTTATATTGTAATAAGCATATTGAGACAATAATGTTGGCAATGAATCGACCCAGCATAAACAATTGACCATGAAGACAAATCAAGAATAGCCGTCCACAATTACATAGCAACTATTTACTACTGTCTACCAAGAACAATAACTACACAAATTGAATCAATTCAGTTTTTTGGGGTGGGGGATGTGCCCTTCAGTGACTGTGCTTAGACTAAGTAATTCAGGCTTAATTTGATTTTAATGTCTTCATGAAAATAATATAACAAAATTATTATATTAATAGTACAGTATGCTTTATCTACATAGGAATCCTTAGACACAACATAACAAAAAATATATTAATTAATAGGTATCAAAACTGACTTAAGCAAATAATATTTATCAACAATTTGATGTCCAATTAAACATCACCACCTGCATTTAATATTGTAATATACTGATACTACTTATTTTTCTTTTTGGAAAACAACCTTTGATTAAAAAGAAACAATTTAAATACATATTTGATCATTAAAACCATCACAGTAGCATTGATAAGCTCTTTGAATTAGTTTGTTTAATTAATTTTCACAGACCACAGAATCAGGTGAA
>NW_022731216.1:503307-513664 GCF_011630105.1 Anneissia japonica | reverse complement strand
CACATTTATTTTCTTTATAATGAACATTTATCAACAACACATTTATTTTCTTTATAAAAATTTGCATTGACTCTTTGAATTGCATTGTATTGTACTTTACAATGCAATATGAAAAGAAGAAAATAACAGAACAGTACTTGCTGATAAATGATAATGAATACAGCAAAACTTTCATTATTTCTAGTTTCTTTTAAATTGTTTATGCTGGTTGGTTACACTGATAATATTTTAATTGTAATATTTAACACATGTTTATAAGTGGATTGGATTGATTCAGCTATGTTTAAAGCAGTTCTGTGTAGGTTTATGATGTGCTACAATGTTTCAATAATATTCATATAAACGTTCTAATTTTTGCCATAAACTTCTTTCAACCCTGTGTTTACTGTTGTGTAGTTAAATGTATATACCCAGTGAGTGATCAGAGATAGTGAAAGTACTGATGGGATGCAACTGGCTGAACTGAGGTATATTAAAAATTTATTTGTTTCACCTTATTGGAATCATCAATTGCTTTACTTTTATTCATTAATTCAGTCCATATTACCAAGGTCTTCAAGCAGTAACACAAAAATCACAGGCATGGCAAGGAATACTGATTAATGTTATTTATTTACATTGCATGCAAATAAAAACATTTTAAATTTTACATCAGCCTCAATGTTCTTATTTTTTGAAGTAATTCAGCCTCAGTTTTCTTTTAAAATGTACATTTTTTTAATTATAGAAAAAAAAAAGCGATTCCAAATACAATTAAAATATATTATATATTTACAGGAATTTCCTGTCTCATTCAAAGTCGATGAACATTACTTCTTGCCCTTCCTACTATGCATATGTAGGCCTAGATAAGTATGCAATACACATTCAGTACAGCACGGTCGACTTTGGCTTAAAAAACTACGGTATGACAGTCGACAGAAGACGGGAAATGCAATTTACTACCTCTAAAATCTTACAGCTATTACCAATGTATTTTATTTAAAAGCTGGTATACTTATATCATATTGAAATATTCCACTAAAACCGGAGAACTTTCGTCCAAATTGCTACACATTGTCACTTTCCTCGCGACATTGTTTACATTAGTTACTGAGTTTACAAGAACGTTTGTGATTGGCTAATAGCAGCTCATCAATGCTTAAGAGGTATGGTAACTGTGCTGTGATTGGGTACTGCTTTCGTGAGCGACATTATTTTTTCGAAGATAAATTCTCATTTTTGGTTACAGTTTCCCCAAATTTACGATTGCCGACAATTATATTATGTTTCAATAAAATAGTATTGACATTTTTGTGCGAATGCCAAGTAGCGCGAATCGGTGGGTCACAGAATTCGTAAACTAAGCCGATTTTGGAGCCTCAACCCACGGTCTAAGTATAAACGACATCGTACACAATTCTCTCAAAAGATTTTTGAGAGAGTTCGCAGGAGGGAAACTGGGCGATAATTGCAAATAAGTTTTTAGAACCACTTTTATGTACCAGTATGACATTAGCATATTTCCAAAATGATAGGAACTTTAAGGAGTCTATTGACAACTGAAAGATTTTGGTAAGAGGATAACTTAAAACAGAAGCCATATTCTTAAGTACGCTGTTGTTTATTTGATCATAATTCTGTGGCTTTGTGAATGTTAATATTGTAACAAAATGGTGCAGTCCACCCCTCTATAAATAGATTAGGCCACTCCCTAATGCTGAGAGCCGATTGGCTATCTAAAAATAGCTGGGTCGGAATCTTAAGACCCATCGCCCAAGACATGTAGTAGTTGAGCTCTGGATCTCATGAAGTTTAGAACTGGGAAATCCCGACATTAGTGTTAAGTAAGGTAGGACCTGTAGTAATTCTATAAAATAGTTTATAGTCGAACTCAGTCATTAAGAATTGAGAGCCCAATAAGGGACAGGCCTACTTATAGTTTAATTCCGGTGTTAAAGGGAACCGGTCGGCGGCTGCTGTGTGCTCCGCATGTATGACATTGTATTTGTTGTTGATAATGGTACCAGTTTTATTGATCCAATAAATGCTATGAGAAACTCAGTTAATTGTGTTTGAAGTTTATTCAATAGTCGATCCGTATTATCTGACGGCGTGGCCGAAACCGCCACACTGGTGTCAGAAGTGGGATACATTAGTTACGGACGGGAGCATTGAATATTTGTGAGTGAACCACCCTTGCAAGGATTATTATTAGGCCTTAGGCCTAGATGGATTTTAGGCCTAGGATTGTGAGTGATTACCCTCACAAGGAATAACCATTATTACCAGACCTCAGGATTGCGAGTGAACTACCCTCGCAAGGAATAACACCGACGAATTTTGCGAGCGCACCCTCGAAAGGGATTATTAGAGGAATTCTGACGAATTTAAGTGAGTGATTACCCTCACAAGGAATATTTATCATTTTGCCTACACCATGGATTTCTCTAGGGAATCACGGCCAGGAATGGAAAATTCATTGGAATGTTTAAGGCAGGAGATACAGCGGCTGGAGGGCGAGATAAAATTTTACGGCAAGGAGATAAGAGAGACCAATATGGAAGGCCTACCAGGCCATCCAATGTGACATGAATCCCTTAGCAACAAGTGCCGAATATAATTCAACACCATGGATGAGGAACAGGCCAGACGATGGGCCGATTGATAACACTGACCACCTGAAGGGAATGAAAGGAACGGAAGGACGTTATTCATTCCCGGCAGGACCACCTGTTGGATATAATTCAACGCCGTGGATTAGGCCTATAGGAATTAGCAGGACTGGGCCTACAGACGCTAGGCCAATGCCCGCTGTTAGCCGAACCTACCCCAAGAAAACAGTGGAATGGCTGGTGGCCTTTGAGAGAAAAATAGCAGATTGGATGGGATGTATAGAGGCAAACCTGCGTTCAAAACAGACGACGTCAGTACCCGAAACCCCAGCTGGGCAGGACGGGAAAATGTGGCAGCAGAGGAGAAGATTGGTGTGTTATAATTGCAGACATGAGGGACACATTGCTCGACGCTGCCCGAAAAATTACACACGTCAATCGGGAAACGACGTGCAGCCGACTCCAGGGGTCGGGAGAAGGCTGGAACGAACCGAGGACCCATCAAATACTCAGGGATGCGGAAGAACCCATTCAACGACACAATAAATCAGTCGGAGAAAAGGACATACTCACAATACAGCCCAAGAGAAGGATTGTATGTACCAGCTAAAGTTAGGGAATTAAGGCTGCTCTACTAGTCGACACAAGAGCCTCCGACACAGTCTTGTCCTCGAATTTATATTACCAATTACCCAAAGAAAAACGTCCAGAACTTCAGAGAGCAAAGGGGAACCTTCAACAAGCAGATGGGACCTCACTAGAGACCATAGGATTTGCCTACGTAGGACTAGATTGGTCAGACATCTCAATCGGTTCGAGTAACCTTTGCAAATTTAAAAGTGGTTGTACTACTAGGAATGGACATTATCACATCAAGTGGATCGTTATTGGACCTGGGGAAACACCAGATGAAAATTGGAAGGGAATCAACTAGCTTAACTGGACCCGAAGGTACCAAGTTTAATTCGAACGTGATTATAGAAGATACAACTCTGATCTTACAAGGTCATGAACACATACTTATCGGATTCGCCCGAATGTTGACGAGCTGCCCGGTAGTAGGAATAGTGGAACCTAACCAAGAAGAGGAGCTGGCTAAGAATGGCCTAATTCTAGCAAGGACATTATTGAAGGTTGGAGACGGACAACTACCGTTACGCGTTTTTAACCCTGGTAAAGAACGACGAGTCCTTCGAGAGGGAACCACAGTTGGCAAGCTGACACCAATATTAGAAGACCAAATCGAATCGACACATACAGGGAAGGCGCCGCCTGTTAGCAGCGGACGAGTACCCGAGCACCTTAGTGATCTGTTGCAGCGGAGCGTGGCATCCATTGACGGAATTTACCACGAATAAGTTGCATCACTTTTGGCTGAATTTTAAGATGTGTTTTCTAGAGGAGATTACGACTTAGGGAGAACTGGCGAAGTAAAACACCCTATAAATGTTGGAACGGCACAACCAATTAAGGAACAACCCCGGCGCCAGACGATGGAGGCCAATGAGCAGATGAACCAGCAAGTGCAGAACCTATTAGATAGAGGCCTGATTGAGCAAGAACAATCACAACATCTAATGTTGTCTTGGTCACGAAAAAGAAGCCCTTTTGCGTGATTACAGGCGTTTGAATTCAGTTACCATAAAAGATGCCTATCCCATACCTAGGATAAATGACTCACTTGACGCACTTTCAGGAGCCAGGTGGTTTTCCACCTTGGACCTCCCCTCAGGATATTGGCAAGTTGAATTAGATGCCTAGGCGAAAGATAAATGAGCATTTGTAGTGCGTGGGGGGGGGGCCTGTATTCCTGGAAGGTAATGCCGTTTGGGCTGTGTAACGCTCCATCAACATTTGAGAGACTGAGAGAACACGTTCTATCTGGATTGCAATGTGATATACTACTGGTGTATTTAGATGACATAATTGTGTATGGGAAAACTGTAGAGAAGGAGATCAACCGCCTTAGGTAAGTCTTTGTTCGATTATGAGGAGCAGGCCTAAAATTGAAACCAGATAATTGCACCCTGTTCAAAGATGAAGTCTTGTATCTAGGGCATCGAGTTTCGCATGCCGGAGTGATGACTGACCCGGCTAAAATTGAAGCCATAAAGAAATGGCCTACACCGACCTCGGTCAGAGGAGTACGCAGTTTCTTAGGAATAGCCTCGTACTATAGACGTTTCATCAAGGGTTTTGCCTCAATAGCAGCACCACTGTATAAATTAACTGAGAAAGCCAGAAGATTCTCATGGGATACTGACTGTGAGGGAGCTTTTGTGGAACTAAAGGTTCGAATAACAAGGTCATCATTCTTGGCCTACCCTCTACCGGAGGGACAGTTCATATTGGACACTGATGCGAGTGATGTAGGTATTGGTGGTACTCTCACAAATCCAGGGTGACGAGGAAAGCGTAATCAGCTATGCAAGCCGTACCCTGAGTAAATCCGAACGAAATTATTGTGCTACACGACGAGAGGTGTTAGCAGTGGTAGTGTGCTTAAGGCACCATCGCCAGTATCTTTATGGGCGCCATATTGTGATCAGGACCGATCATGCGTCATTACGCGGGCTGCCGAATTTCAACCAGCCAGAAGGACAGCTAGCGAGATGGCTGCAGGCAATAGGAGAGTATGATTTTGAAGTGGTCCACCGGTCCGGACTAAAACATGGTAATGCTGATGGGATATCGAGGAAACCATGTGTACAATGCGGAAAGACCACAGATAACATGCAGAAGAAGAAAGAAGCCTATGTAGGCATAGAAGCCGAAATGGAACCACCATTAGATTCATTAGGAACGTATGCTTCTGTACGAGTGGTACAAATACAACCCAACACTCGCCTCGATGACATTCGTAGAGCCCAGCTGGAAGATAATTCAATGCGGAGAGTTATGGAAATCAAGGAACAAGGCGGACCACAGCCGCCATGGGAGGAAATGGCTGGATTGAGCCGAACTGACAAAGTGTACTGGCAGATTTGGAACTTGTTGGAGGTGCGTGATGGAGTTTTGTGTCGTAGGTGGGAATCAGATGATGGACATGAAACTGGTCCTTCCAGTAGAGATGAGAGTAGCAGCTCTAGAAGAACTTCATGGGGGAAAAACCAGCGGACATCTGGGAGTTGCAAAGACGACAGCTAGGCTAACTCAAAGTTATTTCTGGCCGGAGATGCGCAGTTGGATTCGAACGTGGATTCGGCAGTGTGATGCTTGCGTCTGAAGGAAATAACCACCAAAGAAAAAGAAAGCACCACTTCAGCAGCAGGCTGTTGGCAGTCCGATGGAGAGATGGCCCTTTTCCTGAGTCTGATAGAGGCAATAATTACATACTCGTTGTTGGCGATTATTTCTTCAAATGGACGGAGGCCTACCCAATACCAAATGAGAGGGCTGAAACTGTTGCCCGTTGTTTCGTGGAGAACTTCGTGCTGAGGTATGGTGTCCCACGACAGTTACACACTGATCAGGGGAGAAACTTCGAGTCGGACCTTATTGCAGAATTGTGCAAAATTCTAGGGGTGGATAAGACACGGACGACACCTTACAACCCGAAGTCTGATGGCATGGTTGAGCGGTTCAACCGTACCCTTGTAAATATGTTGGCAACCATGCTAGATCTACATCGTAATCAAAGAGATTGGGATGAACATGTACAACCTTCGCATATAGATGCACACTACAAGAATCCACAGGGGAAACACCCAATATGATGGTGCTAGGGAGAGAAGTAGCCCTCCCTCTTGATTTAATGCTACCCACTAGTGTGGGTGAAGTGAAGTGAAGACCGAAGTGAAGACTGACTACGTTGAGCAACTTCGGACAAGAATTCGTGCAGCTCATGAACGGGCGCGACATGTATTGAAGCTTAGTGCACGACGACAAAAGAGGACATATGACCAGAAAGCGAGCAGACAGGAACTAGCAGAAGGGCAGTTCGTGTCGCTGTACAATTCGGCCAAGACAATAGGCAAGTCTCCAAAATTACAACAGCTAGTGAAGCTGAAGCTAGAGACGAGAGGCCGGATATACAAACCCCAATTGAGATGGTCGAAACGACACCAACTGAACTTAACGAGTCGGCAGGCAGTAGTCAAGAGTTAGTTAACGAACTACTGGGTCCACAAAGCTCAGACGAATTAAGCGGTGGCCAAGAAGAAGTACCAGAACTACAATATAGTGGAAGTCCACCCGAAATCAACAAGGAATCAGCGGACGTCGTAACACCACCGACAGTTACTGTAGTAGAGCATTGTCGTCCTATGAGGTTCCCGAGGGCACGAAGAAGGCCCGCTAGCTACGACGAATAGTACAAGGGAAATACTTTTGCACGGGATAAGAGACAGGAACTCCACAGGATCATGTTTTTGCTTATTATTTTGCTTCTTTCTTTTTTTTTTATTAAGTAAGACCACAGTTGAGATGAGAGGAGAACGTTCATACAGGTGCGAAGAGTGTTGAAGTACCACTGCCAAAGGTAGAAATACCAGTGCCAGAAGTGGTGGCGCCAGCACCAGAGATGGTGGATCCAGCAGGCGATGTGTTGTTAAGTTTAACGCCAGGGTCAGCTTTTAGTCCCGTAAGGAGATGTCTCCAGCTAATTGTACCAAAGGGAAAACCTAGTAATCTTCTCTGTTAGGCGCAAATATAAGCAGTGATTCGGAAACTGCCTGTGAGGGTGTGTCAGATTCGCCGCCCCGATTCCAGACTAAGAGGACCTTAGTGGATTTGGAGGCTTTGTTACATGGAAGAGTGAAAACCATGAAGGAGATTGTCTGCGAAACGGAATGCCGTCACGGAAAGAAAGTTCGGGAAGTGGTGACAACAAGAGAATATACCGTGTTATAGTTCTAAAGACCTAATCGTTTGTTAAACTTAATCTAAATGGCAATTTTATTTCATAATTATGTTGTGATTTGTTGTAAAGTTTATAATGATGATTCAGTAATCTTATATGATAACTTATAATAATAATTGGACATTATGATTACTTCTTTATCTTAGTTAATTTGTTCTTGTTTTTTTTTAAATAAATGAGTTTCTTGCGTATCGTATCGTATCGGGGGAAGTGTAACAAAATGGTGCAGTTCACCCCTCTATTATAAATAGATTAGGCCACTCCCTAATGCTGGGAGCCGATTGGCTATCTAAAAATAGTTGGGTTGGGATCTTAAGACCCATCGCCCAAGACATGTAGTAGTTGAGGTCTGGATCTCATGAAGTTTAGAACTGGGAAATCCCGACGTTGTGTTAAGTAAGGTAGGACCTGTAGTAATTATATAAAATAGTTGAACTCAGTCATTAAGACTTGAGAGCCCAGTAAGGGACAGGCCTACTTACAGTTTAATTCTGGTGTTAACGGGAACCGGTAGGCGGCTGCTGTGTGCTCCGCATATATGACATTGTATTTGTTGTTGTTATCTATTATTTTTGGAATTACCAAGTTCCACAAGTACATTTATGGTAGGGATTTCATCATCCAGACAGACCATAAGCCGTTGCTGAGACTACTCAAGGAAGATCGACTTGTTTCCCCTATGGCAAGTGCACGAATTCAACGTTGGGCACTGAAACTGGCAAACTATAGCTACACTTTGCAGTATAGGCCTGGAGTTCAGAATGGTAACGCCGATGGTCTTAGCAGACTACCATTGGCAACATCACCGGCTACCGTTCCTGTACCAGAGGAAGTAGTGTTTGCGATGGCTTTGTTAGACGGCACCCCAGTGACAGCATCACTAGTGGCCAAATGGACGGCTAGAGACCCAGTGTTATCAGCCGTCGTCAGGTTTATACTTCAAGATTGGCCTTCTCAAGTAGGAGAAGAATACAGACCTTTTCATCGCCGGAATAATGAACTATCTGTGCAGAAAGGCTGTGTACTTTGGGGCTCAAGAGTGATAATTCCAGTTCAGGGTCGGGAAAGACTCTTAGCAGAATTGCATGACAGTCATCCTGGAATGGTGCGAATGAAGGCCCTCGCACGTAGCTACTTATGGTGGCTTGGGCTAGACCTAGACATTGAAACCACAGTTCGCGGATGCACTGTTTGTCAACAGCATGGTAAAGTACCGCCAAGGGCAAGTCTGCACTCATGGGAATGGCCAGGAAAGCCTTGGTACCGGATACACATAGATTATGCCGGACCATTTGAAGGCAAAATGATACTGGTGATAGTAGACGCACACAGCTAGTACATTGATGCTCATATCATGTCATCTAGTACCACTTCAGCCACGTTAATTAAGTTACGTCAAACCTTTGCAACACATGGCGTACCATGTAACTTGGTATCAGATAATGGTACCTCCTTCATCAGCCAAGAGTTCCAGACATTTTGCAAACAGAATGGAATCAAGCATACTTGCAGCTCACCGTATCACCCAGCAAGCAACGGGTTGGCTGAGCGAGCTGTGCAAACGGTGAAAGAAGGATTAACAAAGACTCAAGGTGGTGACTTGGAATCAAGGTTATACCGATTCCTAGCGCAGTATAGACTCACACCACAGACTACGACTGGACAGTCACCTGCAGAACTGCTTATGAAAAGACGTCCAAGGTCTCGTGTTGACGTTGTCTACCCTAGTATGGAGAACGACGTACTAACTAAACAGGCGAAAGCAGTAGCACAACGAGAAACAGCTAACGAACGAGCGCTTATTCTATGAGGGAGATGCTGTATGGGTTGTGAACTTTGCTGGAAAGCCCAAGTGGCTACCAGGGGTACTTCATCACAAGTTAGGTCCTGTCTCCTCCTTTAATGTACATATGAAGGATGGTCGAGAATAGCGTCGGCACATCGACCATATTCGCAAACGTTTTCCAGATGAAACCATCTTGTGTCACGGAGCCAACTACAGCGGACGTTGGTAAACCGTCTTGTGTAATGACGCCAATGGCAATCGACGTACCGGTTGAAAAATCACCACACAATTCAGGGAACCAGCAAACTGATTCTCGTAATATGCCAGATCACAGCTGCAACAAAGGCATCGAACCAAAAACCATGACAGCTGGAGGGAAATTGGTAGAACTTCGGAGATCAGGCAGAATTCGTAAAGCACCGGACAGATTGAATTTGTATTTACTTTGTATGTACTTTCTATTTGCATGTTATCATGGTTTATGATGATCTTTGAACATTATTTGGAACTTTATAATCGCACAGGTATGAGTTGTTTTTTATACACTGGACTTCATAGGTCTAAATGCTTTGTGTTTAAAGTAATTCGTCGAATTGATGTGCTATCTAAATCACCTGCCAAATTGATTTTAGCTAATGGATAGATAATGATATGACATGCCTCTATAAATACAGTAATTCTCAGGAACTGGCCACGTTGACTTTAAGTCCCCACTGGCAAGGAATGTTATTGTTGTTAAATAAAACCTCCGAGTTAAGTTGTTCTAAACTAAGGTGGAGGACCCGTAGCCAGGGGGGGTTTTTATGGTTCGGGCGAACCCCCCTTTTCTAGCGAACCCCCTCGAATTGAATGAGTCCCACTCGGACGGAATGTCTGTTTTTAACTTACCCAGCATTACATCAAAATTTAGCACCTTATTCATTATTTGGTCACCCGTTTTTAAATTGTAGCCTGCGATACAAGCCCTGTCTCTTATACACATCTAGATGTGTATAAGAGACAGCCGTAGGCCTACGTACGTGTGCTGCGTCGTCGTAGTCACCTTAAAAAAAAACGAAAACAGCTCTTGGTGTAGTACGCGAACAGTGTCTTGGCGTTGCCGTCACGGTCCATGAG
>NW_022731216.1:477468-503065 GCF_011630105.1 Anneissia japonica | reverse complement strand
CCCCCCGATTTTACTGTCAGTTGGACAATGCAACATTTTTTTTCTTTGCCTAATAAACAAAGGAAGTAGAATGTATGTGTATATTGGTTGTATTTTCAAGGTGTTTCAATTTATAACAAATATGTTTCAGCGTTTATTTTACATGTGCAGGGGAGAGTTTAGGTGGCTGGGCTGACCCCCATTTGGAAAGTTTATAAAAAAAAAAAGGGGAAAAAAAATTAAGTGCCCAAAATTTATAATGTGTTAGGTGGGTGGGGCTGAATAATTTTATTTTTAAAAATGCAGTAAGTGGGTGAGGCTGCATTTTGTGATAGAATATATTACGAAAAATATATATGTTTAATTCATGTGTTAGGTGGGTGGGGCTGCATATTTTGATAGAACTATGTAGGAAGGTAATCTGGTCAGTGTGATTGGGTAGGCCTAATAACAGTTTCACAAGAGCAAAGATTTTTGGATTATCCAATTTTGTTGGGTTTCAATGAATTATGACCAATTTTATACCTATCACATATGCTAGATGCTAAAGGGGTCTAAATTATGTCAGATAGCATAAATATGCCAGGTCTGAATAGAAGATTCTCACACCTCACTTGGGACCGAATACTGTAGCAAATATTTTCGTCATTGTTTTCAATATAGCGCCCTCTTAGATCAAACATTGGCGGTCTATCCAGTTCAATGGGGAGTGGGACGGTGCTAGTGTTTAGTTTGTTTTGGACGTCCAGTTATCAGCTGAATTCAAACAACACTTGAAAGTTTGCTTCTTCACAATTCATTTACCCCAGGTAAGAGATTTAAATGAATTACTTCTTTTGACTTGTCATTTCTTCATTTATTTAAGGCCAGGTTTAGCATTCTGTCCAGCTGATCGCTAGTCGGAAGGATGCACGCACCTCCTCGAGTACGAGGAGAGTTAGAACGCCTTCAACATCCATTCTCAAAAAGTAGGGTACTACTATACAAATGGTGATAAAATATAGGAAGAACGATGATTTCTACAATGATATGGAGTACTATAGTTTCTTCAAAGACTAAAATTGAAGATCCCGATATATATACGAATTATGTTATATATCAGTTTTTAATTAACGTTATATCCATGCATGTTCCCGGAATACAGAGATGCCAGGTTTTGAGCAATTAGCAGTTAGGCCTAGTGTAGATGTCTGGGAGGTAAGTCCTAAGAAAATTCCTGGGCCTAGGCCTAAGTTCTAGATGTTTGCAATACATTCTCAGCCATTTTGGCTTTTATAACCATAATCTGTTTAAAATCTGTTTTTGAGCTTAAAAATCCTGATTTTTAAGCTCATCAACTATTGCTTTCGTAGAGTTGATCATGCATGTTTTGTACTGGAAGAAGGCCTATTATTATTAATATATACCTATCCAACTGTCCAGGCCTGGAAAAAACATGCTTGTTCCTCCGACCATGTAAGTTGTCTCGATAAAATCCCCCTTCAGAATGTTTCCAGGGACACTCATGTTGTCTCCGACCACCAGTCGCACGGTCGTGTACTTTTTCCAGCCCTGCAAGTGTAATGCTCATCAGAATATGATGGTATTGCCAATGGTAGCATATTTGTAGAGTGCCTTCCACATTAAAATCATCTCAAAGGTGCTTTCATATTTTTAAAATTTTTATTATATGTATACATTTGGCATTACAGCTCTGAAGTTGCAAAAGTAGGAAACCTACTGTCCCCAAAAAGATATGCGACTCCTAACAAACCTTTTAGATATCAGATAAAACTTTGTTTTAATTTAATTTAAAATTTCAAGCCATATTTCTGAGATCATATGTGTGCTATGAAGAATTCCTAGGCTACACAATTTCAACATGCATTTTAGCATGTACAGTGAATGTTTTCCATCAGCAGATGCCATCGTGGGGATTTCCGGTAGGGGATTCTCATACATTCTATCCTTGCTACTAATATGTAAACAATGGAAATGTACGTACAGTGCTTAAAAAGTGTTCCCATTATAGTGTTGTCCCAAATGAGGGTTTTTACAGTATCATTCAGATCCAATTTGCTTAATAAAAAATGATAAATTTCTATTTACATGGATGAATACTTACAAGTGGTACTAGCAGGATAAAATGTAAAATTTTATATTCTGTATATTTTCACAATTAGAAATAAATAGAATTTGTGAAGTGTAATAGGCTATTGGTGAATAGAAGGTAATACAGCAGTATATTTTTATTTGTATGAACTATATTTAATGATACAGAGTGGATACAGAGATGTCCGAGAGTGGGGCCGATCGAGATAACACAACCCAAGGTGTCCGGGGGAATTCCCCTGCAAAATTTAGTGTTCCAGATGCGGTAAAATAACCTCTCAGGTGCTTTGGTATTTTTTTTTTTTGCTTTCCAAAAAGGGGGGGGGGTGTGGGGGCCAGCCCCCAAATCCTCCCCTGCGTGGTTAAACATCCAGCAACTGTTTATCACTTCACTCATCATGAATTCAATAGAAGATAATAGAAAACACAATTCATGTTAGATTTAAAAACTAAGACGTAATGTTTGTAGTAACAGGCAAGAGCAGTGGTGGTGCCAGGGACCTCCTTGTCTTCAAGTACTAGGCCTACACGTTCATTGGCATGTCGTTAAATCCACACACCATTGTTGTTACATTTCTGTAACTACAGTAAAGAAATGGCTTTTTAGACAGATTTTAAACTTATAATGAGTTGTATTACAAACATCTTTTTTTTTTTTCTAATTTAAGCAAATGTCATTATAACATTTACACTTCCAGATTTTGCATAATTTATGCCTACTAATGAGATTGGTAATGGAATGACATCAAAATGGAACTAGATTTTGTCCAATTATGAAAACTGAATTTTATAGGAGAAAACTGTCTTAATTTGAAAGCCTAGTACACTGTAATCTACTAATAAAAACATTATTCACTTGAAATATGCTGTGGTTATTAAATGAGCATGTCTTAAGTTTAGAATTTGGTAACGGAATGATCAAAGTTTCTCCCTGTTATTATAATATGTACAAATATAAATGGCATTATGTTTATTGATGAAAGAATACAAATCATGTAGTATCCAACATGAATCTAAAGAGAAAAAAAAGTCATTTAGTTACACCTTAAAAATTCTAATTAGTATTTAATAAAAATATTGGAATAAAGAAGTTGTTAACATGAGGAATGCTTGCACAGGTAACATCAAATTGTTGGTTTGATAATGATAAAAGGCTTAAGGCATTATAGTTTGCATGTCCAGCCTCATGAATTGAAACCTCTCTAACAGTAATTCCATAATTGTCCTAAATTGGTGCAGATAGGACTTTGACAACTTGTTTCAAGTCAATCACTTTTACTTACCTCTTCTGTTCTTAGCCACACAATCATGCCTTTACTAAACTAAAAGACTAAAACATTTCTTCTTAGGAAAATACAAAAGATAAGCAACCACAAGTACTTTAAATAATAATTCCTGAAGATATATAAATAAATAAATAATGAATAAAAATTCTGTATATCCAACAAAAGAACATATACTGTTATACATAAAATAAACATGTTTATATACCTCATACATAGATTCTAGGCATCTGATTAATTAAGAAGCGGGGCAATAGAAAGTACTATTCATCTCAAAAAGTACTATTTCCCTCAAAAATAGTATTTTTTTTTACCTGTCGCGATGTGCAAACTCTAGGCCCACTACATCGCGCTGCTCATGGTAAAGGGGGACTGCAACCTCTACAACATTGATGAAGCCGATAGCAAAAGTACCAAAAGACAAATTAAATGTCTTATCAATATTTGACAAATATATTGCAAGAAGATGGGTGCTGTTGAAAATGAGGAAATACTGTAAGCAAAGAAGAGCTAGACACACTCTTTGATTGCTTAGGCCTAGCTAGTTGAGTAGTAGTAGTAGACCTAGGTCTAGTAGGCCTCTAATATAACAGGCTAGGAAGTAAGTGCTTTTTTAGTCCTTGTATAATCTATGTATGAGGTATAAAACAAATATTGACTGCTCTATATTTGGGGAACAGTGAAATCTATTGCCCTGAGGTGATGTGGAGACCGTAGCCTATCTTCCCTCGAGCCTTCAGCCCTTGGGAAGATAGGCTACGGTCTCCACATCACCTCAGGGCAATAGATTTCACCATTCCCCTCATAAGCAGTCAATATTTGTATATTATGACATACTGTACATATTTATATAAGCATTTGTTGTGTGTGTATATTATTAATAAAATAAAATCTGATGTAGTTGGTTCTGTCGCAGATAAATATAATCAGATACAAATGAATTGACTGCGTAATTTGCAATAATACAACTGTATATAAGATGAATATTCCAGATATATACAGTATCTGTGTCCTTCCTTGGCGTTAGTCATGTATGATCCATAGAGAGGATAATAACTGTATAACTATTTTCTCTATGGATATACTATTCATGTACATAGATGTATTTTATTTATTTATTTATTGATTCAGGTATAAAACACATTACAAAAGGCAAAACAAGTCAACAACATTATTATTTATTATTATTATTATTATTATTATTTCATTATTGCATTACAATAAAAAAAAAAAAAGAATTTACAGAAAACATTTAAATATACTAGGAAAAATATGAACAATATTCAAATTCACCAAAAAAAAACTGTACAAAGAAAAACAAATTTTATTAGTAAATATTTTTGAAAGTTTAATAGTGGCCAATACCATACCATACAGTACAATTAAAACATATTTACCCATGATTGAGTACCTAAACTTCTTTAATCTTTGAACTAATATTCATTGATGAAAATTCTAAAACTGGAGTACTGTGTGTGCATGAATACTAATTATCAATTCAAGAACACTTTTAATCAAATATTTTGTGGTGACCAATAGAGACAGCAGATAAAACAGAATGAGTTGAGAGCCAAACCCCAGAAATTGTATGAGAGTGCCCTACATGAATTTGACTGAGGATAAATAAAACTTTAAAACTGGTAAAACAAATTTCATTGTTCATTTATTTGATCAATGACAATAAAGTATTCTTGATTCTTTAGTCAATATGTAATTAACTTAAAAAATCAATTCAAAAACTACAAAAAATAAAAACTGAACTGTTGTATCATAAATATTGAGCTTAATTGATACTACTGTATTAAAGAAAACAATTGTTGATCAATCACTTCTATACATAGTCACTTCTTTTCCAAACCCAGGGGGTGAATTTTGCACGATTGTGTTTGTAATTCTGGATGTGTACAAAGTCAATGCGCGAGAACAGTTATCGGTATACATTCAGTTTGCTGCATTGACCCAACATGCAAGAGTTGCTAATGACCAAAAGACCAGTCAGTGACTTTTACCTCCATCCAAAGGTTGCAAAAAAAATTGTGCATCTCATTCAGTGCCACAAGTTCATTGTTTATCACACACATAAAATGAGTCAGTTGAACTTTCAAAGTCTCTTTGGTACCACAAATTTCATTCATTGTTTACCACTAGCGAAACATGGTTATAAAAGGTCAGTTGATGTTTTAGAGGGATTCACTTCTGACGTTATTGTCAATCAAAATAATTAGGAGGGTTTTTAATTGTTATTACAATTTGCAATCGATTCAGAATTAGTTTTTAAAAATTATAATGAAATTTGCATTGCCCTTTAGTCTTAAAAGCTATTTTCTAAACAGCAATAAATTTCTCTTGAAATAGAAGGGTATATTTGTTACAGTATTATTATGATCATTTTTGTTATTATTTGATATTATATTTGGTTTGTATTGTTAATTTGTTATTTGCATGAAAAGTAAAGGCAAGGCGGGTGAATAACCTAAACTTCCAGTGTCATTGTACTGAACTGCATATAGCCATGCTCCATGAACAGCCATAGAGACCACTTCATTCGATGATAAGGCCCGGATAATATGGACCAGGGTATTGGAGTAACCATCTACTCTTCAAAAAGAGGCTGTGAGTTCTTTAAAGTGCACACATGCCAGAACTTCCTTTCCGAAAATGCTTGAAAATCTAGGGTCAATGTTTTTTTGGGGCAAACTTCGTTTTTTCACTATGGAAGGAGCTCTTTCATTATAATTACTGTATTATTTTGTAACTTTGTTTTTTTTAATAGTTTTCAATTCTATAATTGGCAACTTTTGTTGCTGTAGAACTTTGAGCAAATAAAAAAAAATACTTGTACAGTACTGTATGATGTTTGGAAATTTTTTCAAGCATTTATTACTGATTTATTAACTTGATAATGGATTTTAGCCTTATATTTTACCAGCCAAAATGTATGGGTTAATTAATGGCATTGAAATCTAGAGTTAAAGTTAATTGATTAATAAATCAATGAACAGTAACATTTACTTTCAGTAGTTCTCCCACTGAAACTAGGCCTACAATATAATAATTATGACAGTTTTTTTTTAATTCAGTGTTCAAGAGCTACTGTAAATTTGGCAGTTTTATTCTTGCAAAGTGTGAGTAAGGGGTCGTCCATAATTATCAACATTTTCTAAAGCGTACAAAACGTATGCTAGGGAGAGGAGGTTTTCGACTTGCGTACGCTTTTGAATTTGTTTTAAATGTCTAAACTTCACACTTCGATAGTTTTGTTAGTTTTTGTGCACCATTATCGGCGTTTAGTTTGTTACACCATTGTCGGCGTTTGTTATTCCCCCTAGCTAGGCTTAACCTAGGCGAATTGGCGCAACCAAGCACAAAAATCGTAGTCTTTTTTTCTTTTAATCCTCTAGGCCTATTCCTAGTTGCTGCGAAGCAGCCAATTCATATTCTTGACAGCTTTTTGACCTCTGAAAGGTCATTGTCAAAAAACAAGGGCCTAAGACGACTGAAAAGCGGAGTTTCCTTCTATCGTTCTGCCGGGTAAAATCAATTGCTTTAGGCGACGTTTGTAGACTAACCTACACGTACCAACGTCCGCATGTCGCGCTAGCCTTATCCTACTCTAGGCCTAGACTAGCTAGGATGGTATAGGCCTAGCCTTGAAGCTGAAACACAAGGAGAGGCAGCGATGGGAATTGAACTGGGGACCTAGAGATCTCCACGGTTCAGCGCCCTCACAGTGGCTACCACCAGATTAGCCAAATGAGCTAAGCTGCTCTCTCTCTATCTGTTATGGTTATAACATATCAAAAAAAACCACTAGGTGACAGTTTTTTCACAAAATAAATAATAAGCCTCCGCTCGAGTAAATTTTGACCGTTTTTTTAACGCCGGTGACATGTAGCGCGGACGCACACATGGTCTGGGATATGTTACTCCGCGAAACCTTTGTAAATACTAGAACGTGTGACGATGTTCTGACAATTAATATTGAAGTTTCGAAGTTGGAAGGCATACCAGTTTTTTTTTTTTTTTTTTAATTCTCAATAAAAACAACCATTGAACAAGAAAATGAAACTATAGATTGTTAAATATGTAAAGATACTTTGCTGAAGTTGTACAGGCCCAGGCCTAATGTTCTTGGCTACATTTTAACCTAGGAAGTGTCGCCGGCCGGCTGTGTGATGCCAATTTTTTGGGCTTAAAACGAAGCCTAAGTGACCCTTGACAAGTGGGGAGCTGGAATCTCACCACTCCCGAAATGTTGGTGAAAACTCTGGAATTCTGTTTAGGTTGAAATTATTATGTGTAAATTGATTTAGAGTTATTTTATAAAGACAAAATTCCATCCACGTATATTAAAAATACTGCCAATTTCGGCGCAAATGTTGCAGTAAAGTCGGCCGTTGGCTATCCCAATATAGGCTACTTGTAACCAATGTATAGGCATTCGCAGTGTTAATGCGATTCTGCGGACCTATTTTCTGGAAATTTCCTGCACAATTTAAAGGAAGTGAAAAGAAAATATAATTAATGTTTCAGTAATAATAAGTAATAATTTTATAATCAATATACAATCCATTTAAGTAACTGTAGATTTTGGCAGTCCATTGACTAGATGGTGTTTAGCTAGCAAATATTACTACTCATGGCACATGGGAAAACCCTGAATTGGTTGCATGAGTTTTTGTAAACAGTTTACGACTCAACCACGGAGGTTTGTCGTTCGTAAAACTCTGGCGTGGCGTTAAAATTCTAAATACTGTTTGTTAAACGTAATTTAAGATGGTATCAATCATTAAATATATTACTGAATCTCTGTTAATTTTTTAAAAAAGGTGAGTTCAAAAAAGGGCTAATTGTTTCCTGTCCACTCTACTCACGTCACGAAAACATACGACTTGAGCGAGGCTGTTTATTCCCGCTCTCTACATCCACCCACAACCCATCAGTAGAATGGATCACTTGCTCACTACAGAACAGCATGGTCTTCCTCTCTAATCAACTGTCAATGCTTTTTGTTTAGTGACAATGTTGGAAAATATGTTTCAATATAAAAATAACAATATTTGTTTCCACTTTACTTTATTAGTTCCTATGCATGTAATGCAATAGGAACTATTGTAATCACTTTCACTGTTTTTCCTTTGTGTTTTATGGTGTGTAGTATGTGTGTGCATTTGTATGTAGACATTTATGCAAATGCACAAGCGTCAAAGAAAAGTTTTCCGACATTTTGTTTACTTGCGAAGTTCGATGTGAAGTTTCTGCAGTGTTCAGTCAGGGCTCACGCTAACCGATCGGCAAGTCGGCATAGATGAAACTACTTTGGTTTTACAGCAAAAAAAATCAACTGCTGTGGCATAGGTATTTTGAAGAAGGCCTAAAATAAAACAGAAAGGTTTTAATACTTGCTGAAATATATCGTTTTTTCATTAGATCTCCATTTTTCACTAACTCCATGCGACGTTTTTTTCTGTTGTACGAGTAGTCCATAGAGCTATTAAACAACTAGAGTGTTGACAAGATGGCGCAGCAATGCAGAATTATGTATGTACCATCCAAGATGGCCGTCGTAGCAAAGCGCCACCTTCAGGCTTAGTATACATATTATTAAATATTAATAAGCCCTTATCATTAATGATAATGAGTATGGTAATAACAAATTATTAAACTATTGTAGCCAAAACGAGGCCAAGTGGAGCATCTTATTCAAAAATAAAGTATAAAGGAATGAAAATTAAAATCGTGTACATTACACCCAAAAACCGCAACACTCGAGTTTCAAACTTACGGGTAACTAGCTGTACTGAACCCTTTGAGTAAATTGAGGGCGCAATTGCAAATGAAGGTGCTTAGCGAAATTTGATTGGCTAAATCTATGGCAGCCATCTTGGATGGTACCCACACAGTTCTGCGTATTTCGAACATCGAATACATTGCGGTTAGCGCCCTAGTATTCTTATTATCTCTATGGAGTAGTCATATGAAGGTACCACTTTGGTACCATATCCCCGACAGTTGGCTATGCATCAATGTACACTTTGAATACAAATTGAAGACAAGTGAAGATATAAAGGCAGCCGACTGTCGGGTACATAACGACTATCTAACTTTCCACAAAAACATTAGGCCTAAGCTAGGCCTAGTTCATTACAGTAGTTACTGCGATGCGAGGTTGGTAGATCGTTCAGTCAGTGATATCGTGTTATCGTCTAAGAATGCACCACATGGGTCGCTTTCTTTGTTATGCGGTAGTACAGTAGTATACGTAGCAGAGTGACGGCAGCAATCTAGGCCTAGCCTAGGGCCTAGATAGTATACATTCTTGATCATCGTAATGAAAACTTCGGGAGACAGACGATTGGGCCCAACTGGTGTGGACGATCGGACCCAAGATAGCTTCAAATAAATTGTAGTCCAGTAGTAGGCCACTGCTACCACCCCCACTCCTGATATCGTTCCAAACTACTGTAAAATGGAATTACTGTATACCTAGCTAGGCCCTATGCCTACGAAATTTTTTCAAAGAAATTTGCTAAAAATATTACTGTAATTTGCCTGTCGAATTACATTACTAAAATCACTATTTTGGGCCATAAAGACTCCCCCTGTATTTTTCAACCTCCAATATATATATATATCTATATATATATATATATATATATATATATACATATAATATACCTACGTATATATATACGTGTATATATATATATATATATATGTATATAGGGCCTATATACTTTTTGAGTCGTGTACATGCATAGGAACGTTGACGCCTGCAAGGCTCTGGTTTGTGATGATTAAATATCTTACAGAAATACACGCATATTCCATGCAATATGATGGACGGGGTTGTTTACTTCTTGCTACATTTGCTGTAGAGTGGATCACATGGTCTCTGTACAACATGGTTTGTCTCCTCGATGTTCTTCGCGCTCAGTTGAAGCTCGACTCGACTAAAACAGTTTGGACGTTTGTGTTAAGTTAATGACGACGTGGGTACAGTAAATGTATTTGAATATAATTAAAATTGAATTCACTTTGTGATGATTGAATATTATCCAAAATACCGGCTTTTTGATTTCGTGGTTAAAGTTTTTATTTAGCATGAAAGTTCCATGTTGAGGCGTAGGCCTACAATAGGCCCGAATAAGTTGTCAAGTGTGATCTTTCAAATGACGTGAGCAGAGTAGTAGAGTAAAAGAATACACATTTCCAGTTTATAATATCACTTTTATTTGAAAAGTTACACAATGATTTAAAAATTCATTTAATAATTGAAATAAAATGCTTTTGTACCAAGTCATACACTTAATAAAACAGCAGCAAAATTATAATTAACAACTATTTACAAACATCAAACTGCGTGGTTCGGCCTTCTTAGTCGTAACTGTTTACATGTGAACCAATGCAGGGATTTCCCATGTGCGTTGATTTGCCATCGATTCGTCCGTGGGTTGTTCACTATGAGTAGAAATTCCTTTGTTTTGATCAAGCTTGTATTTTAACAACATTTTTGGGAAAATTTGATTTCTATACACCACGGATCCATGGGTACATTCAATGATAGCAATGATAACTACGATTTTTTTAGTTGGAGGGGGTGTGGGGGGGCCGCAGCAGTTTCGGCAACCACGCCCCCCTGCGGTGGGCGTGGTTGCTGACCACCACTCCGAAATGTTGGTGAGAACCCTGCCACATGAACAGTCGATCTGATACGGTGCCACATGTTTTGTGTCAGGGATTAGGATCCTTCTTGTGAACCAGCATAGATCTTAGTCTACGCAAACGCTAGAAAAACGCAATAAAATTTCACAAAAACGGTTCCGTAAGTGAATTTCTTGCTTATTTATATCTTATTCATTTGTAACCAGTCGTAAAGGTGGTAATAATAATATTAATGATTGAACAAATTAAACAAAAGCAATCTTTTACGATATGTGGGACCGGTGGCTACCCAACTTGCTCTAGTCCTAGTGCTACGCTAGGTCTTAGCTAGGCCCTAATTCATAATTGGGAGTAGAAAATGTCTCACTTTTTGGCATTACCAGCGACTGCTACAGTATTTCAAGTACTGTTTCTTACAGTACAGTTTAGGACCTAACTGTTGTTTTGCTCTACAGCATATCAAATGCAATTATCAATAAAATTGATGCTTTTATATTGTTTGACATGCATTTTCGTCATCCCGATGACCTTTTCCTAAGGGCAGAAACCGCGCCTCTGAAACCCTCCCCGCCAATTGGTTAATTTTTTTTCAGGGGTGCGGTGGTGGCGTGCAAACACGTGCTTCGATTGGATAACGTCCGATCGCCCAAAGTTTTATAGTGCGTGACACAAGGAACAAGCTGAGTGTAAGAAGATTTAATTAAACAGATGTATTTAAAATAAAGAAACCCTAATGGTTTTATTTTAGAGATAAATATAAATAAATCAAATGTAAATTTCATTCTCTACAAATTTCCTTTGTTAGGGACGGCGGAAGCATTGATTGGTACGGCGTAAGAGTCTCCAATGGTTAGAAAATTTTGTAAAATTTACAGTACACGTCTATATGCTCGGAAATAACATTCAAGTTTTTAAAACGCCAGGCTACTGAAAAGAATCACTCGCAGAAACATGCTTTATGAGTTTTTTTCAGGTGGAAGGTTTTACTTTATTATTTTGTTTAACATGCTGGCGCGTCATTTTAATCAATTTAATCTCCATGGCATGGCATGACAGTTCGTTTTCACGGCATCTTTGTAGGCCTGTCATGCCAAAATGGTCTGGGTCAAAAAATATTCTGCCGGACTACTAAAATCGGTCCTCCGGATTGATTTAGCCGCTAAAACCGGTCCCATTTGGATAAAATTGGTCCGCGTCGGCCTGGCCACTTCATTTGTAACTCGTCTGCTGCTAGTAGGGTATGATTGTTTCTCCCGTGGAGTGGAGGAAAGTATGCTTCTCCCACACTTTTGCAGTGACAGAATGATTCGTTAAGCTTTTGAGGAAGTGTTTTATCAAACTACCAGATACTGGTAATGCATTTCCTAGACCTAGGCGAAACACACAGCGTGCATCATTTTCGGCGGCTGTGGTTAGGCCTACGTTTGGGCCAAAAATGAAACACGAGACTGATTTATTGGTTTTAAATATTCCTTATTATTGTGTGGGATATTGGGACATACAGTAGATGTTCTAATACATGAAATACAGGAGTAAGCATTCTCGGAATTGAATGCATGTACTTCGTAGCGCACACACAACCAAAACAAAACAAGGTAAAAAATGAACTACAGCGGACCAACATGATTCAAGACAACATCGTTTAAATTCTTTTCGTACTTTTACACCAAAGGGTTTACTGGGCGCGAAGCTTTACTTAATTTTCACCAGTGATTTCACCTATGATTTCACACTATACAATAACGAATGAAAACATATTAAGCTATAAATAATAGATAAGATATTTATCTATAATTTGATTACAAAATATATGAATAACGTTATAAAAGTACAAGTTATAACTATGAAATAGACGCCTGACCGATTTTGGCTTATGTGGACTATATTTGGCAGGTAATTTTAAAGCCAAAATCGGTCCAGCGGACCGATTTTGGCCCCGACCAAATTTTTCCTGACAGGCCTACAGTATGCTTATTATTTTGTTAACTGATCATCTGGATTAAGAAGTTGATTTTTGTGTTTCGACCGAATAATACGTTTGGAATTAGGAGAGATTTGAATTTCGGAATACATGTACTGTATTATGTATTATTTTAAGTAACTGTTTTAAATAACAAATTTTCCGAAGAAATATCGTTTTAGCGTTCTCTCTTAGCATGGGAACGATAGTTTTAGTACTGTATATGTCATGTGCAGGCAATGATCAGTGTGCTTACTTCAAAACTGCCCATGCATGTCCATACGTGCATGCCCAAAACAATTTATCTATCTGGGACAGTGTCTGTAAATATGTACTGAACATGCGGTGAAAATAGGGTCGCTTAGCGAGGTGATATCTTTGCTGCTCGAGATGGTAATTACTTAAGAAAAGCTGAGCCTAGCTATATAAAAATTTGTTTTCGCCATTTTGGCGCACGATGTAATTTTTTTCTTCGCCAAACGGTATCTCAAATTTGACAAAAGCTAAATAAATTTTTGAGAGATGAGACAGTTCTGACTAAAAATTCATAAAGGTTGCAGTCTGTAGCCTACACTTGACTGGAGTTGAATAGCTTAGTGGTTAAGATGCTTACCTTCTAATCCCAGGATCCTGGGTTCAATTCCTGATAACAGGACTTTCTCTCACAACTAAAAACAACTCCACTCCTAAAGCCAAATAAAAAGACTTCCCTAATAAAAGATTTCAGTAATGTTTAGTAACATTTATTCAAATCGATATTCATGTGAAAGTAAACAATTAATAGCTATAAATTACGATTTAGGAATCAGATTAGAAGTTAAAAACTTGTCTCAAAATGATCCCTTAAAAAAAGAGAATATAATAAATATAAAATAAAAATTTTTAAATGAATATATAAATAAATAAGAAATGTTAACAATTTAGAGATACTGAGTTGAATTGGCTAATTATAGCTACACGCACATGTTAAAGGCTTAAAGAGTCGGCACATCATAGATCTTGATGGAATTAATTACAAACGCCATCTCAAGCTGACCTAAAGAGTAAATTAGTTTATTGAATTTAATTTATTTAAGAGGGCCCCTGAATACCAGCCAACCTTCGAGGATGCGGGTTTCCTTGTTAAAAAAAATAACTAGTTGTAAACACTTTTTAACCCTGATAACTTATAACGATATGCTGTAGGCCTACAGTATCTTCATAAAATGGGGAGGTTTAAATAGCTATTTAGAATTAAGTAGTCGGTGTGATTCTGTGAATACTCCAGTGGTTAAATCTAAGATATTCAATATTGTATGTTGATTCATTAAACTAATTTACTCTTTAGGTCAGCTTGAGATGGCTTTTGTAATTCATTCCATCAAGATCTTTGATGTGCCGATGCTTAAAGCTTTACATGTGCGTGTAGCTATAATTAGCCAATTCAACTCAGTATCTCTATTGTTAACATTTCTTATGAAAATGAAACTGGATATTGTGTGTTAACAAACAAACTAGAACATTAATGTTAATTTAGAATTTTACAGATTCAGATGGCAGTACAATTTATTTTAATTTTGAAAATTTAATTTAAAATATGGCATTGGCTCCATATTTTTTGCGCGAAGTGACAAAAACATAACTGCTAACGTATGCCTTCATTTGTTATTCAAATTCAATACAGTAGGTTATGTTAAAACAGAGAGCCCTTTCCATTTAAAGATTCATGGTCATTATGATTGGACAATGAGCTTGAAAGGAGATTAACCAATAAAAGTGTTAAATATGTAAACAAATATTAGGTTCCTAACGGCAAGGCTTAAACAAGGCCAGTGATTGGTCAATTGGTGCGAAGATGCTTTATCATAGATTTATGCATGCTCAGATTATCCTTACGGAATAGGCATCCCTCTACCCAAGATATCTGGTTTATGTTCCTTTTAGTTGTACATGCATCCAGTATTTTATTACCTTTAATGGATGCTACTGTATATAACTACAAAACTTAGTTACTACTAGAAGAATAGCATTTAGTGTGCAAATTTGCATGCAATTCTGATGAATATAATTGCCTGATGTCTGGATGAAGGCCTACATTTTCAGTCTCGACGGTTGTGGCGTGCTATTATCCACAAAAAATGTTTCTGTGTCTGACCTTTCAACCAGCAGGTTGTGAAGCTTTTGATTGTGACAACGAATTCACTTGATTGTCGTGTGTTCTTTGCAAAATGCAGGTTCACCATATAGTAATACAATATCTCTGCATCTTACAAGTTTTGCCACTGAATTTTAAAAGTTTGCCCGGATAGGGGATGTGCGAAAGCTCCCCCCATCCTTCATAATTAAATATAGTAGTACAAAAATCAATCAGATAAAATAAAAAGACATGAACTGCTAAATTAAATCATTCTTGAAATTGGAAATGTTAACAGAGTTTTGAATTAAAGGCGGCAGTTCTTCCAAGAGTCTAGGAAAGGACACAAAAGGAGAGTTGAGAAAAATATTGCTTGGGGCTTTCCAGTAAATAAAGGTGTATGATACTACTGTATACGTTTTATGAATACTACTGTATCTTGTTTTATTGTCACTGTACATAATGTTCTTGATTATAGAATTTGAAGTTGGGAATATTAAATAGGGATATTTATTGGCTTTGGCATAAATGCATATTGGTCATAATAGTGTATTGTTTGTAGCTGCTGTTGGTGCTAGTCCTGGCAATATTTGTATTAATCAATATTACTGCATTAAAAAGAGAAGATAAGATGAGGGCAACCTGTGTGGTCTGCTAGTTTGTTTAGTCTGATTTGATGGTACTTGAGAGTCGAGATGACTTTCAACATTTTTATACACAGATAATAGTTTCTAACCCTATTTTCATTCATACCAAGTAAAGAACAAAAAGTAACAAGTATTTTGTTACTTTAGCACATTCAAAATCTTGCCCTATCATCAAGAGGCTTTAAATTTTCTAGAGTAATTTTCATGTCAGTGATTTTTATTGTGTGTGTCTATAAGTACCAGAGAACACGTTTCCGGATATTTTGGAAAAATCCTACATGCTTGAAATAGATAATATCGTGACAACATTTTTCTTAACTGTTACCATTTTCTTATTTTTAGCTTGCTGATGATCGAGGCACGTTTGTTTTTGTTGTTCATAAATTGATCTGGCTTGAGAATGGTAATTTATGTGGATTTCTCAGACCACCAAAATAGTAAAAACTCATTACAAACAATTTAAATTCATGCTTTGTTTGTAGTACAAAGCCATAACATTTATTTAAAGTTTTTTTTTTCCTCAAAACTGAGGGCCAAGTTTTGGTTGTACCTTCATATTTGCTTAGGGGGTTGTGGCCTATACTTGCCATGCTGGCCACAATTGCATGTTGGCGAGTTTGTGGATCCCGTTGGCTAAATCCTAGTTGATTTGCTCCTCCGCCTTTGGTGGCATAAAGTCCACCAAGGGAGCCCACTATCCCTATACTGACTATTTAACCCATAGGTGGGGCAAAGTTTGGTGAATACCAGGCGTGTCCACACGCCGGTGGGCCATACGTATTGCACCTCTGGGGCCCTTTGCTGCTCCGAGATCCCCTACACATTAGCCTGAGATCGTAAGACCTCAGTTACCATGAGTGGCCACGTGGAGGCAGTGTAGGAGTACGTACTCTTCCTTTTCGCCCGTAGACTAGCCAGCGGAAGATGTTATTTGCACTAGACGCTTCACTCACCCCTGTGACATAGTTATTCGAAGTCACCCACCCTGGGAAGATAATGGAACTTAAATACGAAGGATTTAAAGACTTATTGTACAGATTAGTATCAATTATTTTACGGGCAGATAAAATGACATTAAAATGTAAGAAGCAAAATGTACAATTTAATAATGGGTAAAATTCAAAAGTAACAAAAAGAGAAGAGTGAAGGGTAAAAAAGAAACTGAAGGGTAAAAAGGAGTAAAGGATGAATAATTAAATAAAGAGTGAAATGATGAAGGGTGTTAGTAGGTATCCCAATGAAACCCGTTTTTCGTTACCACAGTCCGGAAATATTCATGAAATTTGATGAAATGACATGATTTTGATGTTGAGAATAAAATACTCATTGTGAATGTATGTCAATAAAAATAAGATACCTTGAAAGAACTGGCTTTATTCTTTACTTACATGCATTTTTTAACAATATTGATGAAGTATTTGCAGAGAAAAGACGATTTTAAAATGAGTTGTCAAAAGCCGGCGAGCCGATTTTTACGCGCAAACAAATCTTTGGAAAACCCCTATTTGTTTTCAAAATACGATCGCACGATATCCATTACAGCTAGCGGAATAATTTCTTTTGCATGTTATCAGGCTATGAATCAGCTATATTTTGATGTATAACTCGCTTGGTATCGATGTGTTCATCCGCCGCAAAAATCAATTTATGTGACAAGAATCGTATTTTTAAACTTTTTTTGTGATCAAAGTCTAACGGATTTGGTATTAAATTAAAGCTAAATTATATTTTTGTTTCGTAAACCATTATTTATAGATGTGTATAAGAGACAGGATATAGGCCGTTGAAAAAGTGCCGATTTTGCACATTTTTGAGACATTTGCGAAAAATTGCCAAAAAATGCAGAGGGACCATACTCGTGGGCCGTTATTTTAAAAACCACATTGCAGAGTGTCCCCAAAAAAATAGACACATAAAACCCTATGTGATCTACAGTACCAGATTGGTGAAAATTAGATGTTTTCTATGATTATTTTTGAAGTTATGGCCCTCCAAAAATGCTCAAAATGGCAATTGATGAAAAATGCCGTTTTTTAACCGTTTGACCCCCATTTTTGGCAACTTTGATGGGCCATAACTTTTGAACGGTATGTTGGATTTCATTCATTTAAACTGGAAAGTGATCAGTGCAGTAAGTTCTGCATATTAAATGAAGAGAGAATTCACAATAATGAATTTGAAATTTCTCATTGGGATACCTAGTGTTAGTTATTGAAAAGACAGTGAAAATAGGAGGATTTAGAGTTGAAACAGTATGTAATCCTTTCAATAATATTGAAAATTACCAGGCATTGCGGATTATAAACATTGTGAAATATTTAAACGGTTGAATGGGAGTGGTAAAAGTTTAAACGAGGTTGTTATACTGCAGTATGAAAAGGCTAATGCAGTTCACATTCCATTTTCACTTTGGTTTTTACAAGACCTCAGTAAGGTCAGGAGAGGTGAATCCATCCATCCTGGGTGGCACTATATAACTAGTGTAAAGTAGGTTACTTGTATATTGATTTCTATTAATATTATAGCTTCATCCACTATTAGCAGTATGGTATGTTTTTAGTTCAACAATTTCCACTATCTAGACGCAGTGTTCCCGGAACGCCACCCTCAGCGGCGCGTGCGAAGCTCAGGGTCAAAAGTGGAACGTGAAATTTGGATATGGTTTTGTAGTCAGATTTGCGAGAAAAACTTCAGCTACCCGTATTTCTCGACTGAGACGTCAGTGGGTGCTGTAATTTGTATGGCAAGGAGATTGAGCAACCCTTCATTCATATTAAGGGAATTTACGCCCAGAAACTTTGTAGTTACTAATATTTTGGTTATAATAGAAAATATTTTAGTAGACGTCTAATTCAAATTCGTTAGATTCTTCAGTGTAAATTGCAAATGCACCTCAAGGTGCTATTCAAAACATGTTGCTAATTTTATTACGGAGGAAATGTGTAGAGAATAAAATCTAATTTGTTAGGTTTATTTAGATTTGACTCTAAAATAATACCATGAGGGTTTCTTTTTTTTTTTAAATTTGTTTAACAAAACTGTCACACACTATGAAACTTTGGGCGATCTGACGTCATCACAGCCAAGCACATATCTAGTGCAAAACACCCCACGAAAATGGACCAATTGACGGGCAGGCAGAGTTTTTGGGGGGAGCGACCTATTCTGTTTACAACTAGACTGCCGACCAGCATTACCCAACGAAGAATGTGTGCTTGGAAAAATATAATGAGACCTAAAGAAATTCACGCAAAAACGATATAAAAATCGCATCAATTTTATTGGTAATAATTAAATTTGCTGAGCAGTAAAGCAAAACAACAGGTACTGTACGTATTATTAAATAATGTGTTGAATTTGTGCAGGCTAGGCTAGGCCTAGTCAAAAGAATCCAGGGCTTTGATAAATTAATTAAATAGCTAGGCCCAGACTACAACAATCTTGTTCAAAATGGGTTCAAATACAAGTTCTATAAACTGAACTGGACGACAAACTGAACATTGGAGCCGGTCCGGAGGGGTGTCTGTATTGTGAGAGTAGACTGCAACTTACGACTGACGCGAATTTTCAACTTAAACAGAGTCGACTTTGGCGGACTCGACTGTATAAACTTGTAAAATTAATGTGTGCTATACAAAAAAACGGGTTTTCTTGAGCTTGTAATAGGCCTATATTTTTTTTACTGGAATTCAACTGTAGAAAAGAAAGTCGCAGCATACGTCATCTGCCAAACTGCCCGTAAGCTTCGTATCACATGGTATTTCCCCATTCTATTATTACATGCTTAAGCTTTGCACGGAGGCTGTGAGTAGTATTGAGTTAGGCAAGGAAACCTTTTATATAACAACTTTTATTCTACAACTATAGTTCAACTGAATATAAAAATTTTACTCTAAAGTTTCCTTAACAATTTATTTCTCAATAGGGTTTTTTCGCGCAAGTCAGTTCGAATGAATATTGTGGTAGATAAGATGTCAAAATCGACCGCAATCAGAGTGAACTTGGGCCGGCTCAGGTTCGGCTTACGTTCAAATATAAAGTTGTGTCGGCTCAGGGCCGGCTTAACATTTATTAATTGTTCACACTTAAAAAATGCCAAAGTGGGCCTGTCCTGAGGCAGCCCTGGGCCGACGTAAAGTGTGATTGGGCTCTATGTCAGTTTCTAAGTCTCCTTATTATCCAGCACAGCGTAACAACTACAGAAGAATAAAGTTTCTCAGCATTTCAAAACATCCTATTTTCAACTTGCAAAAACTCAAACTTCTATTCAAAACAACACCCAGCAGGTTTCCCATCAAAATGTGCAGAAATTCATTAGCTTCCATATCCAGTAAACAGCCGCTTTATGGTCATTTTTTGGAAGACCTTCACCAATTCGCATTTATGCGAAACTGGAAGATGGCAGCGTAAGGGTTAATGAAATCTAACCATTTCCATTTCCTGTCATCGTCAAAATTTTTCAACCTGTTGAAATATTTAATTTTAGAATTAATTAATTTATACTGGCAATTGTGTACCATCCTAGACGCAGGGTTCCCGGAACGCCGCCCTCAGCGGCGAGTGCGAAGCACAACTCAGGGTCAAAAGTGGAACGTGAAATTAGGATATGGTTTCGTAGTCAGATTTGCAAGAAAAACTTCAGCTACCCGTATTTCTCGACTGAGACGTCAGTGGGAGCTGTAATTTGTATGTCAAGGAGATTGTACAACCCTCCATTCGTATTAGGAATTTACGCCCAGAAACTTTGTGGTTATTAATATTTTGGTTATAATAGAAAATATTCATTTACTAATTGAATACTAATTCACTCACAATAGTTAGCATGCATACGTCATAAGCTAGATACGTCACCTTTTCCTGGTAAGGCAAACACCACTGCTTTGCACATGGATGCCTTACCCAAGCCAGGACTACAAGAGCCGCATTGTTAGCATTGTATAATACTTAAACGAGGTACCTCTACAAATGAATTATTCTTAGTTTAATTTTTTTTTTTCTTATTTTTAGTTCCTATGCATGTAATGCAATAGGAACTATTGTAATCACTCTTGCTATTTCCTGTTTTTTATTGTGTGTAGTGTGTATGTGTGTGTGTAGACATTTATGCAAATGCGCATGCGTCAAAGAAAAGTTTTCCGACATTTTGTTTTACATCGCGATGCGAAGATTGATGTGAAGTTTCTGGAGAGTTCAGTCAGGGCTCACGCTAACCGACCAGAATGTCGGCATGGATGAAACTATTTTGGTTTTAAGGCAAAAAAATGCTGTAGGCATAGGTATTTTGAAGAAGGCCTAAAATAAAACTAAAATGTTTTAATACTTGCTGAAATACATCGTTTCTTCATTTAGGTCTCCATTTTTCACTTAGTCCATGCGACATTTTTTTCTGTTGTATATGTATGCAGGGGTTTCCCTTAAGGTTTTTTTTAACTACTGTAGCCAAGTGGACCAGTAAATTAACATTTTTACTGGTCCTCGATCCTTTTCACTAGCCACACTATTTTGTATTACATTGCATTATAATTACTGTACGACAAATTACAATAAACGCACCAACCTTGGTTATACACAGCAAATATATCCTTTTTAATTAGTTTACTTCACATATTTACATTTATTTTGATATAATGTGACTGAACTGAACACAGACATAGAAACTTATTTAAAGTCAGGACTTGATAAGGATTAAACCTTAATCAAGCAAGTTGTGTTCGGCATAATTGTTGTCACTATAACTACTAGTACTACTAGAAGAATCTGAATCACTGCTAGAGTCCTCAAAACGATTGGCTGTGGCACATCCAGCAGCACCCGCTACCCTCGCAAATCGCCTTCGACGACTGCCACTGATATTCCACAAGTTGATAGCAGGAGTAGGATCAAATTTCTCAATTGGAGGCGCTTGAAGCATAACTGCAAGCAGATCTGACACCCTGTCATCTTTAAGCCTTGTTCTATGTTCAGTTTTAACCTGCTTCATACTGCTGAAGCCTCTTTCAGCATCAGCAGAACTGGCAGGTATGGTAAGCATCAGGTCAACCACTGCACAGATGTTGGGTAGCTCAGTTATGACTGCGGGCACAACCTCCTTCCAGTTGGCTTGTTTTACATAGTTTTCGTACCTTAAAAGAGAAACAGGAAAGTTAATAAAGACAACGATTAGCACTTAAAATATGAGGTAACAGAGGTAATTTATAATGGATACACCAAATATGCAAAATTGAGAAATTGATACTGTACTTGTCATAAACCCTGGCTTTGAGTATATCCCACTCTGGTTCCACCTCATCAATAGCAACACCACTGCATTCTAGTACCTGAGTAAAATGTTGAATAACATATCTGACTTCTTGTTCTCCAAAATCTACAACAAAAAAATGTTTTATATGTATAAAAAGCAAATTACAAAAATACAATTTTAAATAATAATGAGTAGTGATAAAAGAAACTCAATGTCTTACCATCCTCTTTGTTCCAGAATTTGAAGCTGACAATCTTCATTGCATCAAGAATACCTTCGTTCATGTCAGAAAATCGGCCATTGAGATTGTCATCCAATGAATTCAGGAGTTCATCCATAACTTTATCAATATTCCCTTCCCCAGTAAGTGTTTCACCATTGAACTCAAGACAATCTCCAAGGCTGTGCAATTTTGGTGTCATATGCCTGAAACCAAACAAAATATAATGGAGTACAGACCTCATATTCCAATTAGGTATAGCAATGTATTTTAATATAAAAAATATTAGGTTGTAATGTATAATTTTGTTTTATTTTTTATTAAAAATCAAAAGTCTACAGTACTTACCTGTTCTTGTACTTTCGAAGTGTATTGGAAGCAGCATTGATTGAAACTGCAACATCAGCTGTTGTGGCATTTTTTATTTGGGCAGCCAGTGAAACTTTTGACAGTACCATGACAACATCTAACATAAAGTGCATGAACTTTATCATCTTTCTTTGGTGTAGGAGCTTTAAAAAACCCTTTGCCTTGGCACTCATCGCTGCTGATATTCCTGGTTGCAACTGTACCTAATAATAGAATAACAATTAAATTCAGATAAAATAATAAACAAAAACTTGCTAAAAATAGGACATTAAAGATAATTCTATAAAACATTACCTGATTAAAATGGGTGACCAGTGCTTTATACCCTGAGAGGATATGCTGTAATGCCCTTTGAAGATGTGGTAGCCATCTCGTTCCACCAACACGTGTCGGTACTGCTTCTTTTGTGTTAGTTGCTTCAGCTGCAAGTTTCAAACCACTTCTATTCTTGGAGCTCTGCTTGTAAAACAAGTAGAGACTGAGCATCACGGAACTGAGTGTGGTGTACATATCCACAGATTTAATGCTGTCTTTGAATGCCAACTCCAGGCGATGGGCTGTGCAATGAACAGCTTGGAGTGTATCATTGAATCCGAAATAATTGAGAAAAATTTAGTATTTTCCAACTTCTGCTGAAGCTCTATTCTTTGAACCTGAAACAAAAAACATTTTTTAAGAACAAGTTTACTATGACATATTGAATAGTTTATTGATGCTTTTTATTCAAAATTAAATTCTTTTTTTTTCATTAGGACACATTTCTAGCAATGGCATGCAAAGTATTAATTTTACGCAGCCAATTGATACATTAATCAAGAAATGGAAGTAAGATCGCGATTATGAACAACTATAGAGGGCGCTTTTAGCGTGCCAAGGAGCACTGCCAAAACAAACACTTAGCCGCTCCAAAATTGAAGGTGGCCCTACCAACTACGTAGACGTACTTGAATGCAAGAAAAATACGCAAGTCATTCAATATATTCACCTAGTAAGAAGCTTGGCCTAGCCAAAATAAGTTAATTGGTGTACACTAAATTAACTTACCTCGGCTATGTAATGTATAAACTGTTGAGCAGATTTGTCATTTCGGTAATTACTACCTACATCTATTCCCTTTGCCGTGTCCAGGGTTGCCATCCATTTCAAATCGGTGAAGGGTCTACAGTGCTTGGCAATGGCGTGTGCATTTCGAAATAAAATGATGAGGTTATTCATTATCTTCATATTCATTCCTTGAATCATTTTTTCCGCCTGAGATGTTCCAGGGGTTCTTGATTTTGCTTTTTCGCGATCAACAGCAACTCTGTGACTTTCACTTTTGTCGTGTTCTTTAATTGAATCCAGTTTAAAATTATTTGTACCCTTGAAGAAAATGTTTTTCTTCCGACCAGTCAGTGCCGCCTCCGTATATATCTGCCTACAAAGCTTACACACCATGACGTCTTTTTCTTTTTCGTATTCGAGCCATGGATATTGATGTTCCCACTCAGGCCTGTATAATCGTCGCCGTTTAAGCTGGTCGTACGATTGATGATCACGCTGCCTTTTGGCTCGATCCTCTGCTGGGTTTGAGATATTAATAACGTATTTCCACATACTATGCGCATATAATACATAACCGATCCCGAAAAAAGGTGTTTTATTCACAAAACATCAGTTCAGGCCTGCATCAGTTAACTACAAACTATCTCTTCTTTCAACCAATCACAAAGATGGAATGCGACATGCGCCCATCAATTTATTACAGTATTTTTATACCGTTCTGGTTATAGCGAGAGATCAGATCAGACGACACAATACAAAAACACATTTTAGAGACAACAGTTACACCATTATTTACCACAGTAATTTATTTGCTCTTTTATTTATAAACATCTCCACTGTGCAAAACCAAAAACTATGTAACGTTGCATTGTGGGACGAATACATGACATAACATGGATGTTGTAACTTCGCGGTACTCACTCAGAGGGACATCAACTTCTCCAGCCCTTGTCGTTGTAGCATGTGACAAGTACAAGCGCTAGGCTGGAAAGGGTGATTTCCCTCTCTGCCTAGCTAGTGTGCGATGTTGGCCTTCAATTGCTGAGCGCAAGGCTGTTTAGCGGACGTTACCATGACTAAATGGGGTACAGAAAATAGCGATCTTGTTTACTAATATCTGTGTGAATTTTGTAAAGACATTGTTCCTGAGGTGAATAAGTAATATTATAGGTATTTCGTCATATTTTTCTTGAAATTTTAACTGGTCAAGCGGACTTGTTATTGGGATAATTAACAGGTCCGTCAGGTATTTTACTAGCCATTGGCCGGCGGACCAGCGTTATTTCGAACCCTGTGTATGAGTAGTCATATGAAGGTACTATATCCCCGACAGTTGGCTGTGTGCAGCAATGTACCCTTTGAATGCAAACTGAAAACAGGTGAAAATATAAAGGCAGCCGACTGTCGGGTACATAACGACTATCTAGCTTTCCACAAAAACATGAGGCCTAAGCTAGTAAGTATTACTGCGATGCAAGGGTAGGCCTAGTTAGATTGTTTAATCAATGATATCGTGTTATCGTCTAATACAATTAAATAATGTGTGTAATATTTAAAAATGCACCACGTGGGTCGCTTTCGTTGTTATGCGGTTGTAGTGTAGTATACGTAGCAGAGTGACGACAGCAAGCTAAGCCTAGCCCAGGGCATAGATCGTGTACCTTCTTGATAATCGTAATGAAAACTTCGGGTGATAGACGATTGGGCCCAACTGGTGTGGACGATCGGACCCAAGATATTTTCAAATAAATTGTAGTCCTAATAGCAGGCCACTGCCAGCACCCCCACTTCCGATATCGTTCCAAACTACGTACTGTAAAATGAAAATACTGTATACGTAGCTAGGCCCTATGCCTATGATATTTTTTCAAAGAAATTTGCTAAAAATGTTACTGTAATTTGCCTGTCGAATTACATTACCAATGTAGTCTGAAATCACTATTTTGGGCCATAAAGACTCCCCCTGTATTTTTCAACCACCACAC
>NW_022731216.1:470853-474603 GCF_011630105.1 Anneissia japonica | reverse complement strand
TATTTGTACCATGCATCATGAGACTAATGTTCTCCAAATGCGCATGAGAGGTTGGTTAAAGGCGTCTGCATAGACAGTAGAAAGTCCCAGGTTCGAATCCCGGTTGGGGAACCTAATTTTTTCACACTCGCAGATTGCTTTTACGTTATAATTGTTCAAAATGTATTTATATATTTATAGCATTACTGCAATTATACGGTTTAGAGTTAATCTTTATTATATCATGATAGATATATGATTATATATTATCCATACACTGTATCTTTAAATAAGTATATATAAAATATGCATATAAAAGTGTTACACTTGAAGAGATAAACTCTAAATAGTCTTGCAGTAATGATTGTAAACGGTAAAGAAGAGGAATCTGTGAGTGTGAAAAAAATTTCCTCAACCGGGACTTAATTCGTGATCTCCCGTTGTTTATGCAGACACACACTCTAACGATATGCCGGTACAACACTATCGCACACGCGTCGTGAAACAGGGGTCCCTGGGATACACCCTCTTCTTAATAATGCCATCATAGACCTGCCTATATTTTATTTGCAAAATTTAGCTTTTACAGTGGCCTCTTTTGTAAAATGTTTAACTGAAGTTTGATACTTTGTATTCATATTAACTGTTGCTATCTGTTCTGTTTAGTTATATTAATGTTTATGCAAGGCCCCCTTGTATCTACATTTCGCAGTTATTTAAATGCTTTAAAAACCTAATATATTATTTTACAAAATGCAAATTAAATGCCGAGATTCTCATCACTGTTTGGCCATGTACCATTCTTTCTTCTATCTATATTGGTTCGATCATTCTTGAGTTACGGGTGGGGAGGGAGATGATTCCGATGCTTCGTTTTTTAATCCCCTCTGTCAATCTGCCCCTCTGACTATCTGCCCCTCTGTTTCTCTGGTTTTTTTTTTCTTATTTTGTCAGTGTCACTTCTAGTTAATGTTAAACTTACCTTTGGTATGAAAGGAACACTGCAATATACCTTGTGTACATAACCACCTCTGCAATATCAATATGCTTTTATATAGGCAGCCTATTTATAATAATCACAATTGATTCTAAGTAATTATTAGGTTTTCATGCTAAACGGTAAATCAGACAAGGTCTTATTAAGGAAAAAAATCAAGACATGACGTAATGCGAACTGAATCTCAATTTAACTTCCGACAATGGCTGTCTCTTATACACATCTAGATGTGTATAAGAGACAGGCCTATAGCATTGAGACTGGGTGAGGACACCGATCGACTCTGATCGATACGTCCAGCCCTGAACCCAGCTTCCTTTAGGGAAATGTGATTCATAGTGAAAACGTACTAACCGTGAAATTAACAACGCTCCTTTTGTTGAAATGGAATGATAACCATTTACCGTATGACAATCCAAGCTGAACTTCGAAATTCGTACATTCAATTAATAATTATGACGTACCTAATACGGTAATAATTAACCACTTTATTTTAAATGATAAACAAATAAAAGCATTACGAAAAACAATGCTACCACATGCTTACCATAAAAATGCAAACATTGTGTCGTAGGGAGAAAAAGGTTTAGACCTACTTTTCATACTAAAATGCATTGAATCTCTTCTTCAGCGTAATGCGTAATATATGTATATATACACTATATATATATATATATATATATATATATATATATATATATAGATTAAAAAGCAAAATACTGAAAAACAACAATGCTGTGGGAAACAATGGCTGGATCTCGTTAGGGATACCAAATAATTAAGCAAACAGCTAAGGGATACAGAATAATTAAGCAAACAGCTAAAAAGTAAACGTAAGTATAAACAGCAAGAAATAGGACCAGAGCTTTCGGACAACACTAGTCCTCCTCAGTGGCGAGTGTGTGAGGGCAGAAAAAGCCAGACAGTATAAAGTGATAGTTTCATCATACACGTATGATTAGAAACAATGATGGGCTGGGTGAGATAACAATAAACAGAGTTAACAGTAAACAAGAAGGCCAAAATTAAACTTAAGAGGCACGCCTCAGTTTAGTAATAAGCAAAATGATTTATACAAGATAATTAATTTGGAATTCCATTGGATAAATTTAGTGTACTGGGAGAACGTTTCTAATATTGAGTCCAAATGGTGTGGTGGTTTTAAGTAAAAGTTCCCATTTCTCTTTACGATTTTTGTCGCTCCAATTGTCATTATGGTAAATTGCAATCACTCTGAAATTTGAGATTTGAATGACCGTCTAAGTTAAAATGTTCGGCTACAGGTTGATCAAGCTTAGATGTTCTGATAGCTTATATATTCTCTATCTTTACGATTTTTGTCGCTCAAATTGTCATTATGGTAAATTGTAATCACTCTGAAATTTTAGATTTGAATGACCGTCTAAGTTAAAATGCTCGGCTACAGGTTGATCAAGCTTGGATGTTCTGATAGCATATATATATATATATATATATTATATATATATATTTATAACTCCATGCTTACGCCGAATGGCATACTCCGAGGCGTTAATATAGTCTATGCTTATAATAATAATAATACATATGCCTATTCTTTTGACATACTTACGTATATTCAAATTTCTTTTTGTTGTTTTTAGCGTTGTTTTTTAATTACAACTCATATGAAATATTTCCTATATTCATTTATTTATTTATTTTTAATTTATGAAAGTAAAGGATGTATTTTCATATTTATATTTTCCATATAAAATTATCAAATGTACTATATTGTATTGTTGCATATACCGTACGCAATTGCATGTGCCTACTGAATTAACTCTAAAGTTGTCCGAGTACAGTATAGGCCTACTCCTCAAGACCGTCTTTCTTTGTACGCCGCCTTCAGGAATGTGGGCGCATTTACAGCAAAGATAGAAGTAGGTCAAATGCTAACAAAACAAACGAGAAAACGCATGCGCAGGGGCGATATGATCAGCAGTAGCTATCAATTCCGAAGTTAACTACCGAGTATTATTAATATATTGTACCGCATTACGTCCTCTTATCGTCGTTAGTCTCCTTATTTGATCTACTATTATATCTGGTAACTATAGAATCCTGCCAAGATATCGTAAAAAATATGAGGAAGTTCGTCCTAAACTATGTGCTATTTTTGGTATTGATACGACTAATATCGTCCTCGTGTAAGTAAAAATATGTATAAATTGCAAGAATACACATCTTATGACAACGTATATATTTTAAATGATTTCATAGATTTATAAGCTTAAGTTTAATTTGATATACATTTTAATTCAGAATAGGCCTAGTAATATTTCATATTTCCATCACGTTATAAATCCAGAAGAGCAACACAAACGTTTAGAAGGTTATATCAATTTATTACTTTGATACTCTGTTTGAATGTTTTTAGAATCCAACTGAAAAGACAGAGCCACAGACATTGAAAATGAATTTCTAACTCAACCACAGCGTATTATATACCACCTCGTCCTCTTTATCGTCGTTAGTCTCCTTTGGTCTATGATGGTTTGTCTATATTAATCTTACATAGTCTATATATGAGTCCTGCCGAGAGACCTGAATATAGGCCTACTAACGAGGAAGTTCGTCCTAAACTATGTGCGTATTTGGTATTGATACGACTATTATCGTCCTCGTGGAAGTTGAAATAAACTGGATTAATAGCGGCCAAAGATGACGTCATCGAGGTTTAGCAGAGTGGGAATGCACTTTTTAATTCGCTAAATCCTATGTTAATGCATTGTGCGGAGTCAAAGTTGTTTACT
>NW_022731216.1:469035-470746 GCF_011630105.1 Anneissia japonica | reverse complement strand
ATGTTATGGTTTTCGAATCCAACTTAAAAGACAGACCCTATATAATTCAACTGCTTACATGGTGTGCCTTTTATGTTTATACGGTAAACTGTACCATGCTTGCTGGGATCCATAAGAAAACAAATGATTTACATATACAAACTCAACATTTTATTTTGCACTACAGACTGTTTCATGAGGACACAACCTCAATCTTCAGGTGCTAGGCTCTGTGTGAAGCTTACTCAGAATACTGAAGTACTATAAATGTAGAAGATAACAACTGTTTATAAGTAATATGCTAGGCTATTAATCCCTCTTTTGTTTGCTAGATGTGTTAGTGATAGCCTATTGTTTAAGTTTGGTATCTTAGTAAGAATTTTTTTCTGTGTCTGCATATACTAACTAATTCGTTTCTTTGGTTAAGTGTACTACATTCAGGTTTGCAAATGATATAATATTTTTCCTGCAGGCATAGATTGCATCGCTTGCTAATGTTAGAGTATGGTTTACATTTAGATAATATTCGCCATTGTATTTTATACTTTACATTGTCGTCTTTGAGTTTCCAAATATATTGGCTAAGTGTGGTACAATTTCTATATTTGTCATTACGAAATGAACTGGTTATGTCCATTATATCTACTTTTAAAAGAATTTTCGGTAAGCCCAACATATGTCTCAACATTATTGTTGTCATCCCTTGTGATAGTAGCCTGGTACACTACACCGCTGGTTAGGCATTTACCAGATAAGGGAGGCATTCATTACGGCAATTGCATTGATTTGTATCCAATTGTGCATCATTACTTAATAACTTTTTGTTGTGAGCAGATATTATAGAGCCAATGTTTGGCATGCAACTGTAACTTATTTTAATAGTGTTCCTATTAAATAATTTTCTTAGAATATGGTCGGGTTGCGCCGAATAGTAAAAGGGCCGAATGAAAATGCGCCGAATGGTAAAAGAGCCGAACGTAATGGCATTTTGTCTTTCGTCTACATTGGCATTTCCAAACAATTCTTTATTGTCATTCATTAGTTTAATCTTTCTGGGGCAGGTTTCTGCATCTGACCTAATAAGACCGTTAATATTTTCAAAATGATAACCAGCATGGTGTGCTGTAGCTTGTCGATGTCTGCCATGTCTTTTCTTGAGTAGATAAGCTGAAGCAAGTACAACAGATATAAATATGATTGTTGATTTAAGGAATTCATGTCCAATTTTTGTTTTGAAGTTTTCACTGTATGATGGGTTAAACCATATAATTTGTTTCTCTTTCTTTTCTTCTTGTTAGTTTTTACATTGTTAGTATATGGGTTGGATGGGTTATATTTCAGTTCATAGTTAAATCCGCTTTCAAAGAGAGCTTCCTGGTATGGTTTCTTGGTTTCGTCGAATGCTGCTTTGCTGGAAGAAATATTGGACAGCCTTTTGTTTATGCCTTCTGGTATGTTTTTTACTATTGATGGTGGATGATTGCTCTTGCAGTTGACATAGCGCGGCTTGTTATTCTCTTTTATGTAGGGTTTGTAGCTTCCGTCATTGAGATTAAGTGTTACGTCCAAGTAGTTGATAATTTTCTTGTTTTATATATATATATATATATATATAGGCCTATTTAACCTTGGAAATTAAACATTTTTGAATGACATTTACAATAATTATCCAATCATATTTTATTTTTACGAGTCAAGAAGGACGTCACGGGGTCATACCCCATCGGGATTT
>NW_022731216.1:466652-468592 GCF_011630105.1 Anneissia japonica | reverse complement strand
AGTATATACAGAAATGCACTCATCAGCTTGGGAACCAAAAGTGTAATACCTCAACAATAACGAACAATTCAACATGATATTATTAATCAATGAAAGCTGTATGATGGTGATGCAAATGTTAGTACGGTAAACATAATAAAAACATTAGTGTCAGTTAAAAAATGCTTTATTTAAACATGGTAGAACAAAATGAATTTGTTAAATGAATGGTAGAAAGAAAACAGATCGGACACTTTGTTTACCAGACCCCCGCTGACACACTTTGTCACTGAGTAGGTGGAGTCAAGTTGCTAAAAATAAAACCAAATTCCGTCATAGAAAACAACGACGTCTCCCAACTCAGTTACCCAGGGACGCATGGGTTAGGTCGGCCCTATCAAAGCTTTAGTTTCTTCGGCTGCGCGTACTGAGCGTATTAGAAGTAGGTCAGTCTCAACTTCTAGGTGAGAATTTTTCTCTATGGTGTTGATCGTGGGAAAGTTCTCATAGTGTTAGAAATCTATACAGAGTGACTATCAGAGACTTTCAATCAAGTCAAGTGTGCAAGCAGTATAGGCGCACTGTCGGTAACCATAAATAACAGTAGGCCTAGATATACAGAAGCTTGGGGTGATGACAGATCCCTCTACTCCACCCCCGGGGAAAAGGTTACGCCCTTCTTGTTTCTACCAATGGAAAAAACAGATTAAACTAAAGTAGACATAAAATTTACATAAATCGCATCTTTGCCAGCTAATACCTTCTACTTGAAGGGCCTTCTACTTGAAGGGTGGCTTTAGTGATGGGGAGGGAGTGAAACAGGGCTCCGTCTGGAAGAGCGCTCCCCCCACCCTTACCCCCTCTCCCGTAGGTCTACAAGGAAAAAAAAACAACATTCGTTGGGGAATAAAAAAAATGTGTTTGTAATTTCTACATAGGGCCTATTAGTAAAATCTAAAACAGAAGTGGCGCTAGAATTTGTTCAGGGAAGGTCCGTGTGTGGGGGTGAGGAAAGCGCGGTTTCCGACAAAAAAAAGTGGGGGTGGTCGGGGTGTTGCTTAAAATTTCGTGCAGTGTCGAAGGTTCATTCAAAATATCTCTATGGTGAGAACTGATTGTGGGAAGAGTGACTATCAGAATTCAATCAAGTAAAGTGTGCAAGCAATAGGTGCACCATCGGTAACCATAGCAGTAGATATACGGAAGCGCGGGGTGATTTTTTTTGTGTAACTAGTCTTGATTCATTAACCTAGAGGGCGTATAGGCGAGCACAATTGGCCGTGATAAAAGCTTGGGCATAATGGCTGAAATGACTGATTGATGACCACTACAGAACATGGCTAGACCAAACACTTATCAGGATATACAGGCCTGATAGTATAAATACTGTACATTACTCGAGTGATAATATAATTAATGTCGAAATATTGAATCACTACACGATATTGTATCAATACTTGGATCATGTATTTTATGCTATATTTGAGACATCAATGGACCATTCCGTTTTTGATACACGAATTTCCCCATCGGATTTCCAAAAAAAAAACCAAAAAAAAAAAAAACAATTAATCTTTCATTTCCTTCATTAAATGCCAATAAAAGAAGTGTTTTTTTTTTCTCTCGCTTGTTGACAGGCCAACCACCATCCCCGCCTCTGTAGAGACAGGCATTACGCACACATCTAGGCAATAACATTCCTGCCACACAAAGTAGAGGAATCTACAAAGAGAGCCATGGGAAATTGTTCTTGGAAACGTTTTGGGAATAATTCAGCATATTTACAGTAACTTAAGCCGTATGAAAAAACACAGGTAATTAAATGATTTCCAATAATACTCAAATATTATATGAACAACTGATTACTTTGATTTGTTTTGGGTCACTTCTTAGATTTTTAAGGACATTATTTACTATGCGAGTCCCATTCACGCAGTAGAATGAAAAGTGGTGTATTACTA
>NW_022731216.1:447454-466545 GCF_011630105.1 Anneissia japonica | reverse complement strand
CACTCCGTTGAATATTCGTTCCAGTTAGTGTTACGTAATACATGCAATGATACTAATTATACGATTAAGATAACAGTGTTTACAATCAACATGTGGTTTGTGTTTGTGATAAGACCAAAAAAGATCGATTGGTCATTTTAGGTCGTTTATTAACAACCTTACAAGCGGTTGTTAGACCTCGTTTTGAGCTATAGTGGTCTATTGTCCTCGTATTACCACGTTCCGTTAACCATAGGGTGAAATCAACCCATGCTGACCTGTTGTAGCAGTGATGGATGTCTTCAAGTCACCCAATTAAGCTGGAAAGCATATATCTTACTTCACCTCAATATTTACTTTTATTTATATTTTCTTCTTTATTTTATTTTATTTTGTTCATGTGTGTATGTCTTTGTTAAGGGGCAGTTTAGACAAGCCTTTTGCTTTTTAACTGTCCCATGTCCACTTTGTAATTCTTCTTTGTATGATAAATGTTTAATAAATGTAATATTTAATGAATGAAGCCTACGTACTGATGTTCAAATCACAACTAATTATTGATAAAATGTTGAACAATGTTTATTTTATGATGACAAATAAAATGAAACTACAAACCGAGCAAACAGTTAAAGGCTAATAGTTATAAACAACGATTTTCCAGACAAAATAATGCAATAATCATCGCTGTTTCTATACCACACCATGTGAATGAACTGTCGCGACGGTTACGGCCCGTTGTACAGCCAGCTCAGTCCCAATAGCGTTGCCATAGAGATTATCTATTAATTGAAACGAAACGCCGGTAGGCCTAAATGTTAATGTTAGATAAATTGAAAGTTATGCCTTAATATTGTTCATAAAGTGCATTAACGCCTTGCCTAATCCTTAAAAATCGATTGCAATCAACCTGAAATGAAGACGGACCCCAAAGCAAGTTTCTACGATGGCTGACTCTTTTTCAGTAGACGTGTAATTCGGATTTGGACGTCGTAGATTCATCAGTGTAAATTACAAATGAAAGCTTCACTCATTCCTCAAAAACATGTTGCTAATTACGGAGGAAATTTGTAGAGAATGACATTTTATTTTTTGTTAGATTTAACTGTAAAACAAAACCACAAGTGTTTCTTATTTGTTTTAATAAATCTGTTTACACAAAATTTGGGCGATCTGACGTCATCACAGCCCAGCACATTTTGCCCATCCATTATGACCCCACGAAAAAAATTAATCAATTAGCAGGCAGAGTTTAGGAGGCACAACCTAATGTTTACACGAAGAATGTGTTGTTTAGAAAAAAATGTCAGACTGAAAATGAGGTAAAAACAATATAAAAGCATGAAACATGCAATCCAGTTTGATTTTATTCACATTTTACTCATAATACAACATAAAAGACATTAAATAACTTGATTTCATTAAGAATAAAGTTCAATATTGTGTTTACGGCGATCCTGTCTTGTCCACCACAACTGATACAACTAGTACCAGGGCTAGGCCTAAAATCTTAACGTCGGCGATGTTTTTGTCGGCGTTGGGTGGCTGCACGCTGCCGTTAATGTCGGCATTCCAAAATGCCGGCGTAAATTTTGAGGGCTGACTATAACAAATACAGTACAATGAAATATTTTTAATTGTATAATTTATAATTTCAAGACTGTACAACAATCGCTCTAGCTGTCACTTAATGTTTTTTTACTTCCCAACGGCTCTGGAAATGGAACTAAGTCGATCCCAAATTTAGTGTCAGGTTAGCATTACAGCAGGCCATAAGAAGAGCTAAACTCATAAGACAGTTTCATTAAAACGTTTACTCGTTTACGTTTATTTATTTTACGTTTGTTGCGAGTCAAAATCCTATCCCAGCGTGAAGGGCAGAAAACATCTAGTTTACACAACCAGCAAATTTAAGTTCATGTAATATTAAGCAAGCATCAATTTCGCGAAGGGAAATTATAATCCAGAATATACTTCTCGTCTACATTGGACAATTGCTCACACCATTGTGTTTTGTGTAGTGTCACCTGAGATGCATCAATATTCTGGACCAAGTTCTCCACCACTTAGGCGCCGCCCGCCTTTCCGAGTAAAATTAAGCCAATGTGTGTCTGTAGTATGAGAGTTCGTGCTAAGACCACATGACATCCCCATCTATGACTGTTATTCATAGGTGAAGTTTCTGCTTGTTATAGTAGAATTACATGATTTCTTGTATACAATTTTTGTCTCTGTTGTTTTCTCCTTTGCTTTGCTATTTTTCCTGGCGACACTTTTTTTTATGTTCAATGTGGGGAAAAAAACTCACTCCCTGCCATGAAATTTGATAAGGCATCATCTCCACAAATTTTCGAAAAACAGAAACACATTTGAGAATGACGTCATTCTGAACTCGTTTGAGGAATTCACCTTCCTCATTATATTCTCATTGAATATTCATTAGCTTAGCCAAAGAAGGGGGGTTCTTGACCGAGGTTCGACAGAAACTTGTCGAAACACGCTTGGTTGTGTTTGAACATTCAAGTATTTTAAGATTTTCTAGCTGGGCCTAGGACTTGGATTCACGATTTTTAATCAACATGGATAGCCGTAGGCTTCGTATTTACAGTCAAAAATTAATTTCCATAGATTCAACATTGTTCAGCGCATAGGCATAACACAATCTTGTTAATGTGCTTCATTGTAAAAAAACTGCCTGTCTTGCGATGCTGCTGATTTTAGTGTCGCACGTGTGTGAAGAAAGTAGGAGGTAGGCCTAAGCCGCCACAAGTTTGTCAAGGTACTGTAAGGCCCTTGGTGAGTGTTGCCAAGGCTACTACTACATGAATGTTATACGTTTAGCCGACGGACTAGTCCGGCTGGGATGTATCAGGGATACATGCCATTCTTATTTTACAAAAATAGGCTTATAATTGAAAATTATGCGAATGTATACCTGAAGTAAAATTAAGATTATATGAGCTTTCCTGAAGGCGAGATTCAAGGGCGCTTCATCACTGTCTAGGATACCACCTCTAGTTTTAACAATCCAAAACAAAGGGCATAACGCCCTGTGCTATCCCTCTATCGTCCTATTTAAAAACTCAAACTAATTGCGAGCAAAAAAAAACAAAACAAAACAAAACTGTGTAGTGAGAAGAAAGGTGCGAAGACCAATCCACCTGGGAACACCTCTGCTGTCCCACGCGAGATTCAACTTAGTTACTCGCTAGTATGTCAAATACTAATGTACGAATATAACAAATATAGGGTCAGAGCCCTGGGTGGGACTTGAAGATTGCCTTCAGGAAAGCTCATTTAATCTTAATTAAACTTCAGGTAAGTATACCTTCGCAAAATTTTTGTTCCAGTCTAGCCTGCTTTGGCAGAACACTAGGTAGGATACGCACTGACGTGGCAGAGACTGTTAATGATTCAGTATTAATAGCAATGAGGGTAGATATCCTTCCTAACGTGACCAACGCAAGCAACAGCGCCAGCTTCCAAGAAAGCTGGCGAAGATACAAGTTTTCCCAAGCTAGTGCCTGTAAATAATCCAGCGCTTACCTAGGTTTAGGCAATTACGATTAAAGAAAGCCTTCTTAAGGGTACACAATACTTCTGACTGACCCACTGGCTTTCCATTGAAAAAGTCATGAAACCGAGAAATGACGGACATATACACACCTAAAATTCAGCCACCATGGTCAAAGGTGCTGAAATAGGATCAAGATCCCGGAGCTCACACCAGCGACACCAGACCCCCCCCAAGGACTTCCTGCACAAATCCAAGAGAACACTGGACACTTGAAAACATTGTCCTTCCCTGGGACATGCGATGCGGACAGCACAAGATTGATCGACTGCTAAGGCAGAAAGCTGTCTGACCTTCGTACCCCTTTTGTGGGGGACATAGGCCACTGCCGTCGTGTTGTCTAGCCTTAGAATTATGTGGGAATTCCTGACTTTCTCCGCGAAGACCTTTAGGCCCACAAATGTGGTTGATGTGACAGAGGCGTTCCGCTGTGTTCCAACGACCCCCTGCCTCCTGACCAAGTCAATGTGCCCTCCAGCCTTCCCGTGATGCATCGGACGTAATCGTCATGACCGGTCCTCGATCGCCGGGCCGGCAAATGAATCATACTCTTATAGGAGGGATCCGGCAATTGAATCATACTCTCATAGGAGGGATCCTTCCGTAATGCTCTGATAAGAGATTTCTGAAGGGATCTGTAAAATATTGGAGCTTGCAGGACATCCTCGGAAGCTGCATTCATCTTCCCTAACAAGCTGGCTGGGGCTTTGGCCCTGACCCTGATAAACTGCATCACACTGACTCATGTGTACAGGCCGGACAGAGCTTGAAGCTTGTCATTTGGCAAACTCATTGCCTCCGAGTCTCACATGGCTTAAGTACCGGACCTGTTTGGCCGGCATCAACACAGACTTCTCCCAATTGAGAAGTAGGCCCAAATGGTCGAGGAACTCTATGGTGAGATCCCTCTGAGATACGCAAAGACTGTGGGACTCGGTCATCAATAAAATGTCGTCTAAGTAGACGTGCAGCTGAAGACCAAACGAACAGAGAGGGCTCATAACAGGCTTCATGAGCTTTGTGAATACTCGTGGTGCTGAACTGAGGGCGAAATGGCACACCTGAAACTCGAAGAGCCTGCTGTCCCACTGAAAATGAAGGTACTTCCGGGAATCTGAGTGAATCGGAATGCTGAAATATGCGTCTTTTAGATCGATTGTGACCATAAAGTCCCCTGCCCGTAACAGGAATTTTACACTCGAAATTCGAACTTCGCAAATTGCACCCTTGGCGAGCATGCTCCGAATTTCCTTGTGGCATGCGTCCTGTTTTGCGGATTCCAAAGCCAAAGGCGTTGGAACCCTGTGTTGCAAGGGGGCTGACCAAAAATAACCTAGTTTGTAACCCCGAACTGTTTGGAGAATTTCTACTTCACCTGTCAGTTTTTCCCAACTAGCCAGATGTCCCTGAATTCTCCCTGCATAATACTCACTTTGCGATGCGATTGAGATGGGAGTTTTATTGAAATAGTTTCACTCGGAATTTGGACTTGCTCTTAGAAGCGGCCTTCCTTGTGGCTTTAGCCACCACCCTCTTCTTCTTTTCCTGTTCATCAATTTCTTTGACCCACTGGTCACAAAACAGGTTTTCCATAGAGGGGAAAGCCTCCTTAAGGAAGCCAGCCTTCATAGCTGGCTTTAACATCTCCTGGCGGAGGACAGATATCCTATGAACTCCATGTCCCAGGAGGCTAAGGGCGCTTTCTAAGTGAGCCTTATCCTCACCCTTTGCTGACTCGAGCATTTTAATGAGGGGCAATGGTGTGAGCATCAGCTCACTCCTGAATGTGGCCCAAGGATCCTAGGTCCTTGGCCGATTTGACCTGACGTTCCTGAAGAGAATCCCTAAGATCTTTAGGGCTTTAAAAAACTGATAACAGAAGAGTTTGGGGCCAAACCCTTCACCAACTCATCTCTTTTGACTTTAGGCAAAAGGTTAGTCCGCTGACTTTTCCAGAAGTCCAAAATTTGGGACGGTGGAACGTACCCCACTTGACTGCAATGAGGGTCATTAAGAGGCTACTCAACTGGAGCAGGAACTGCCGGTGGCTGACCTGCCTCCAAATCGGACGAAATACTTCCCACCCGTATAGAAATGGAATCCATATCTCTGCCAGGGCTGGAATCACGAGAAGAAACCGAAGACGGGGGTGGGCTTCTAGGAACGAGGGACCTAGACCTAGACCTTCGACCCCTAGAACCCACTGCCCTTGTATTAGCTCCTTGAGGAACTTTACCTGTGCATTAGAAAAAGGGACATCGCTTTGAGACTCACCACTGCCACCAGAATTTGGCGGCGGACCAGCATATGTGGTGATAGTACATACCAGGCCAGCTCTTAGCTTGTGGAAAGTAATAATACTCAGGCAGACACCTAATGGGGCCTGCCTCATGCGGCAGGTGAGGCACTTGGACCCCCAAATGGGGTGGACAAGCACCTAAGCTAGCACTAGGCCTCGATCGAGATGCAGAAGCCAGTTGTGGCACCGGCACAGCATTCACCTGGGCCCCATGAAACAGACGGTACAGGCGCCAAATGGACCTGGGCCGTCTCGGACGGCAGACAGGCCCTAATGCAGATGAAAATTGCAGCTCCTGGGATCCAGGAAGGAATGGTACAGGAGGAACGTAACCTTTGGCCCGCTGAGCAGGCGGGCAAAACACAGAACTTGTCACAGCTCTGCTGCTAGACGTACCTGCAACAGCGCCAGCCGCTGTAGACAACATTAAAAGCCTTTGCTGAAAAACAACCTAAAAAACAAACAAACAAGCTATCTGGCTAGTTAACCTGGTCCTAAATACGAAAAGGCACCAATTACCTAAAACTGCTGAAAGGATAGCACTCTGAAAATAATCGAAAAGGTAAAAACTTAACAGTTTTGTCTCATACACAACCAGAGGTAGCACCGTCTTGTGACAAAATAGGACGATAGAGGGATAGCACATGTGAGAGGGCGGTATGCCCTTTGTTTTGGTTTGTTTTGTTTTGTTAAAACTAGAGGTGGTATCCAGACAGTGATGAAGCGCCGTGAGGAAAGCGAACTACAATCAGTTACCAAAGCCATGGCATGAGAATTTTAACACTGTAGTAAAGGTACAACAACAAACTTTTAATCATATGCAGCAACAGATCAAAGGTCAACACTAAATGCTTGCCCTAGCCAGGCCCTTGTGAATTGACTATCATACAGTAAATTTAACATGTTTATTACAATTAATAATAAATAATAATAATAATAATAATTAATTTATTTGTTTATAAGAGTAGAGTTCTGTATAATTGTATTAGGATGTTTATTATTATTAGACATTCTGTGAATTTAGTGAAAAAAATACAAAAATACAAAATGTTTATACATCACAGCCGTAACTGCACCGTACTAGTATATGTTTTTCACAGGTTTGAAAAAAATATACTGTGTGCAAGGGCAAATAAATAACGACAGAAATACCCCTGGGCCAGTGGGCCTGCCTAGTTCTTTTTTACATACCATTACTTATAAATCTAGTAGGCCTACACTGTTTAATATATCGAACAGTGGTGTTGATCACTGAGAGGTTATTTAGTGTTGTTATCCGAAACTTACTATAGAAAAAATCTCAGCGTGTCAAGTGGACGATGGTCAATGGTCATATATTTATATAGCGCCTTCCACAGAAAATCGTTTTGAAGCCACAAGAAACAAAGACAAAAGAATGCGAAGGGGGGGGGGAATACCCCCGATTTTGAGATAGTGTCACCATCACTACCGTGTACACGCAGGTACCTCGGCGTAAGTTTGCTGGGCTCCGGTAGCTTCCACCAAGGATAAGCCTATGGCTCCCCTACCGTGCACTGCTAAGTTGGCGGCGCTACTTCAAGTAAGGAGGTGCGACTTTTCAGGGGAAAAAGACTTAACTACAGAACAACTTAACTACAGAAATTTAACAACAGAGATTAACAAATAAATGAGAATTATTAACTATGAGAAAGTTAAAAAAGATTGAAGAGATAAGCCTTCAAATTCTTTTTAAATACAAGGAGTGAAGGTGCCTCACGAAGATCAGCCGGTAATGAATTCCACAACCTTGAGGCAGCTACAGAGAACGCCCAGTCCCCGTAGGTCTTGAGACGTGATGCGGGAACTGATAGTATAAACATGTCAGTGGTTGATCTCAGAGACCGCGAACATGTTGCAAAACGAGACTTCAATAGTTGAACAATGTATTGTGGAACATTATGGTTGAGAGCCTTGTATGTGAGGAGTAAAATCTTGAATGAGATGCGCTTTTTTATCGGTAACCAATAAAAAGAAATGTTGAATCAGCTTTGATTTGTGCTAATCAGTCAAGGCCCAGATGCAATCTTCAATATGCCCATGATATGGTAATAATATTATAATAAAGACATTTATAATGCACCGGTATCCGTCGCAGACGCTCGTGGCGCACGATACTGGATGAAGGATTGCTGGTTTAAAGCCCAAAAATCATGAAATGATCTAACTATTTGACCAAACTATTTTCCTGTGTCGTCGGTATACAAAGGGAATGTGTGGAAAAAGAGTCAATCAGCGGCTAGGATTGTCTGCATAGCTTCTTGGCCAGCACTGCAGATTACATCTGCATGTGTACCAACAAGGAAATGTGCACATGGATCGGGTTGGGGGGGGTTATCCAACATGGGGATTTCAGCTCATTGACCGAACAGGGGGATATTTTATTTTTAAAGGACATCTGGACCGGCCTTTAACTTTGTTGGTTCAGGCGTAGGCCTAATTATTTTTTGTCCCACTACCTGACGATCCATAGAGCCAGTGATTGTAGGGGGAGGCTTAAGTAGCATGCCTCCCAGATGGCAGCTACTGCAACATGAGAAAACAACTTATTAACTTTTGCAGGACAACATTTGAATTTTCAGTAAATTTATTCAAACAGCTGAAAAGAAATATATTTGTATCGGTCGGCATGGGTACCGGTTTATACAAATTTTTGTTACACAAAGTAGTATTAATTTAACACACATGTAGTGTACAGTACTGCCTATCATCAGGATTAATGGTGACATCTCATAAGAGTAAAATCTTAATACGGCTAATTTAGCTTTCATGTGAAAATAATATAAATTAGAAGAGGGTCTATAATATTTCAGTGACTGTATCAAGTACAGTTAAATCAAAACCAAGAGAGAACGTCATGACTGTTGACTGGATTATTGAAGCATACTGCGTTGGGCGCCTAGTTATGTCTGCTTCGACATATTATTTTTATTCAATCCCATACGTCTAGGCCTATGTGATGTGACCAGCAGACTGAAAGAAAAAATTTTATTAGTGTACTTGATGAAAATTGCATTTTTATAGTCCATGATTAAAATCAAGGAGGTATTAAAAAAACCAAGACTGTATTATATTTGATAAATTTAACTAAACATTATCAAAGCCTGTTTTTAGTGATCTCCCTGGTCAAACCAATGTCATGGAATTTCCCCATTTCAGACAATCGGGCACAAAGACGATCATCAGGCCTATTTTCATGACGATTGAGCCCAACAAGATCATGTAGGCAAATTTTAGCACATGGCTGTTGTTTGTACTTGCTGATGTTTGATGTACTGTATACATAAATATACTTCATGATCATTTTAATTAAGATTCTTAAACACCTTGTATTAAAGTATTGCAACGCAATAATGAATCAGAATAAAAGTGGGCCATGATGGTCCACACTCTAAGTCTACTGATGGACCTGATCGTCTCGTGTTGTGGTTGGCCCGATCGTCTGTCACAACGGAAAAAGACTGGCTAGGCCTAGGCACTGCTGAACGTGAAAGAGATAGGCTTATGATTGTGCGCAATGTGTGGTTTTATGAACCACAAAACAATGATTATCATGTTGAACATCAACAATCGTATCTTAAAATACAGTCGGTCACAAACGCGTCTAAACGTGTAATCAGCCAACCATTTAATAGGGGGTGGAGCAATGAGCTATCGGCACCAACCATGAACAAACGGGCGATAAACGCACCCTGGCTAACGGTATTTCTGGGTGCGTTAGTATAGCTTGTCAGAATACAATAAAAAAAACGCGTCAGAAGGCGATTCTGTCATTCGAAAATCGGTGGAGATGACGCCTAACGTAAGTATGCTAACCAATTTTTTTTTACTTTACATGGCTTAAACTAACAATAGGAAGCTTTCGATCTGTGCGACGAAGCGACGCTAGAATGGAATCACTCATGCGTGACCATCCTACCTGGTGTCCTACGTTCCTGCATACATAGATTTGGCCAAATTGCATTCCAGAATCTACTCAACGTTGTGAACTTAACGTTCTCACATGCGCAGATGACTTTTAGTGACATCATTACGTTCTGCGTCCTACCATCATTGTGTAATCGAGAGCTCCCTAATATAAACTACAGCCCTGGCACAGGTCTAGTTCACCATGAACGACCTGGAGGCCATTCCAATAGTCCATCAAATCCTGATGGGGAATACATTTTTATCAAAAATATCACCAGTGGAAGTGTCTCCATACCAAAGTTACATACTATCATTAAAAGAATGCACTGGCACCATTTAAACACATATTTTAGTGTTTCTCATTTGAAGTGTCAAGGTTTTCATATGATAGGCGACTACAACAAATTCATTTTTAATCAAAATAGCCACTTTTAGTGCACTAGAAATAAACACTTTGACGGAGCAACAATGGAAACTCATGCAAGGCAAGAGAACATTCTTATACCGTGCAACTAAGGCTTTGAATCAACTTCCAAAACAAATTAAATAAACCTCCAACTTAAAAATTTAGTAAGGTCTCTGATCATCCTCTGTTCTGTTGCCTTCATTTAAATTATATTTATTTCAATTGATTCTTTTGTTTTTATTTAAGTTTCTGTATATTTATATTTATGTATTTTTTTGCTTTACTTTGGTACTTTTTCATGATTTTGATTTCTTTTTGTGATTTTGATTTCTTTTCTTGTTCATGTGATCTTGTTCATGAGATCAGTGCTGTGTCACTGAAAGTGTTATCACTTTAAGGCAGATTAAATAAATAAGTAAATAAATAAACCAGATTTGGATTCTTCGCCCAAAAACACAGCAGAAATAGTTGGTCTTGTAAATTGTGCGAAATAACACCTGCCCCCAAACACGAACTGTGTAACTTAGCCTGTCCCATAAATGCAACAGCATCCTACATTCTGTAGCAATAATTGAAGCATGACCAACACAATATTGAAATAAAAATAGTTGAATTACAGGTCCTATGTCAGTGTGTGTTTTGTTGAGTCATTTCTTTGGTCTGAATACACAAAGTGCCACATACATTATTAACTTTTTTTTCAGCCACAATTTTATCACACATTCATCCCAGATTTGCATGCATTGTTCATCTTGAAATCTATTTTGAAAGCAAATCCTACTGTATAGTATAAAATTAGCAACTACAGTATCATACAATTTAAATATTGATATTTTTCACATATTTCCCTCTGAAAGCAACAGCAACTGATGAGTATATTAACATTTAGAAGTAGGGACAGCATTTTAATCTTGCTTTAAATGTTTATCAAGCATAACATGTAAAAATGCATTGGATTGTATATTTTTGGTACAAGATATACCAACGTTAACCCACAAAGACTTCTGATGATGAATATGGGCAGTACATAAACCCTTATTCTTTTTCTGAAGAGTGTACTGTATTTTTTTGAATGAAGCATGTGCCATATTGTACATAGGACCAATGGCTCTTATCCAAAAGATGGTAAATTTCAGCCCTTTAGCTGAAACAAGGATCGCAACAAATACAATTGAACCGAGGATCAAAAATCCCCATGGTTCAGCGCACGCATTCAACTAAATAAAGCTAGCTGCTTGCTTAAACATTTGTAAGGAAAAAATTCTAGTATATTACATCTAGTAGTCAGTGCTTTGGTGTTCAATCCTACAGGTTCCCGCAAAGACCTCACTACCCCAAACTGCACTTTGCAAAAAAGAATAACCAATGAAATTATGTGTGATTTAAAATTACCAAATATATGATTTTGGTATCCCAATGGACAAAAATGTTTGTATTTTGGACGTTGGTTATTTCATGAAACATAGTGATAGATGAAAAATATATTTTTTGCCAAGTTTGGACTCATCTGGCTGCAGTAGATTTAATGATTGGTGGAAAACATGTTTTTTCTTGCAGAAATGGAAACATGCCCAAGTCACAATTTGCTAGTTGACAGACTTGCTTTAGGTTTTCAAACACTAAATAAAAGAAAAATAATCTTTACCAGTGGACATACTTGTCAATTTAACACGGATTTATTTATTGATTTAGAAACTAATTGAACAGCGTTAAAATATGTTAACGAGAATAGAATTCAGAAATGTAGGCCTCCTATGTAAGAACACATTTACTACTACGAATTAAAGCCATACTGAGAATTTTAAGACAACAGACTATTAAAATCTAAATTTAAATCTAAATCTAAAGTTTTAAAAAAATGGAAATAAAGAAAATTTTCAAATTGTTAAAATGTTGGGCTCTGTTTCTATTGCCAATGGTTAAATACTCAGATAATCAATATTAAATTAGCAGTAGGCCTATAATTATTATATTTATTATATTTTATATTACAGTATAGTACTGAGTGGAGTAATGTCCCTGCACCCATAATGCACAGTTCATTCAGGGTATACAGGTCATATAGGACATTTGTAGAATAATGTCCATATCCCATGATGGATAGTTTATTTACACAGATAGGGTACATTATGTGGGTCATTAGGGCCTTAGTGCAGTAATGTCCCTACCCTACTATCCATAGTTTGGTTAGAGTGGGGTATGCTGTTCATTTGATCATATGTATTGACATCACTACCGGTCCCATGATGCATAGTTACCATTTTGGGTTTTTTTCTTGTGCTTTTGTGTGCTCTTTTTTAATGTGGATTTTATATAACAATTTCCTTGTCAGTTCTGTGAAAACCACTGATTTTTTCCTGTGGTTTTCCTATTTGAAACATTTTCTGTTCATGGTAATCTCTTGAACTTTTGTGTTTAAATACCAGTTTATGATTAATTTTGCAGATCTGCATTCTTAAGGGAAGTACATCAGAATATGTGTATGTTTGATTTTTCATCTGATGGTCATTTGTAGGCGACGTTTAAGTTGTTTATACTTATATGTTTATGTATATATAATTATCATGTAAATACCAATTTTTAATCAGTGCTGATATTGCGGCTGTACGTTTTGACGCCCCTACCTTAACCGCTCGGCCACACAATACTTTACAATATATCTGGTGTATTATGTCAACTATTTTTTGTACGCACACTTTATCAACATGAATTTGGCCGACTGTACAGCTGAATTGAAATCTAAAGTCAGCGGCGGATCCAGGATTTTGAAATATAGATTCGAATGGCTGAGCAGTTAATGCAGGGTCACAGCAATGTACAGCCATAATATGTGTAGTTCAAATGGCATGCTTACCTACTGTAGGGATCTGATCTTCTATAGAGTTTCACAGTTGTGTCGTCACGACAACAGGTGGCGCCCTCTGCTGTCACAGACGTTGGTTACCGTTCATTACTCCTGATTGACTTCATAGGCTTTCAGGAATGGGCATTTTAAAATCTAATATTTTACCATCAAAATGTACTAAAAACACAAAAGCTCGCATTATATTAGTTATCGAACACACATTTAATCATCAATTAAAATTTACAAAGAAAAAGTAAGATATGACATCTTAATAATTACGTTAGAAATTGGGATCAATGGTTTGTCAGTGGGGAAAATGGCATCCGCTTTAACGCATTTTGCAATGATAGCAACGGAGTAGTATCACATGGTATTGTGACGTAACACTGTAGTACTCTATAAACTGTAGGCCCAGTGTACACAATTTGGCCGATGTGCACTTGAAACAACCCAATGCTGGTGTGCTGGTCCATACAGCTGCACTGCTGTTTTGGATCAATGAGTGTAGATGGTACCAGTTTACTAGCCACCAGCAGTGGTGGCTTCAAAAATTTATCAACAGGGGTCTGAAACAAGGTGGATGATTAAAGCCTTGATCAGGGTCCTTGAATAAAAAGGTAGGTTAATAGGGAGAATTTTATGGCTTCGTATGACACAAACTTGTGCTTTTAGATCATAATATTAGGGATTGGTAATCAAATTACACATTATTTAGATGGGGAAATTAATATTTTTGTCCGATGACCTTGTTGTGGCATTGCATGACGAAGGTTCTAGCCTGTTTACAAAACTTATGGAATGAAAGAAACGTAGGAAGCCAGAATTCGGTAGCACAATGCCTTCCGTGCATTATTATTAGACTTTGCCAGTGTATGTAAATTTTTCTCACGTGCGAGGAAGGCATCAAAGGTAACAACATTTATATATTTATTCCGCGCACAATCAAAGATTGTATCATCAACATGGGTCAAGACGTACAAACATCTCTCAAAACCCTATGCTGTACAGAGTTCATATTCCTTCAAAGGTTGTGTCCTCAATTCATATTTTACTGCTGCTTGTTGAAAGATCTCTGTTATTAATGGAAAAAATATGACGAGTGGGTGGACTGCATTGTGGACATGTCAGTAATATGGCAAGGTGTGCGATAATCTCCTAAATTAACTGGAGCTCTACTAATAGGCTGAGCAATTTACTTCGTCAGGCTTCAAAGCAAACACAACAGCATGAATATCACTTTTACTTGTTTCTTGCTTTTATTTTATAATAGTGTTTTAACTTTTATTCGATATTAACATACTGTACACAATGAACACATTAGATGATGTCTTAGACCACAGGTGGACCAATGGTTATTTTGTTGTGGCCCAGAAAAAAAAAAAGGGGAAAAAAATCCCTATTAAACTGATGTCCTGGACGCATTGACAATTTAGTGATTTGAAAGGCTTATTCAATTGATATTATGAGTATCGTATTTAGTAAAAATTACAAAGTTTTTTCTCCTACAAATTCTTAAAATTGCTAGTGTTTTCATGGAAATTGTTCTGTGTAACAGAAGGCTCCCTGATTTGACCTACCAATCAGCATCACCGAAAGCTGTGAGCAATAGCGTGTAGCGATTCTAGGGAAACCAAGTTTAACGGGGAGGCCATCTTCCCAAATGAGGGTTGGCCTTATTGGTGCTACCACTGCCTGTCACATTGGAAAAAATCCAATCGATTGATGATTGATTGAATGAGAGGAGTTTTGGTGGACACATCAGCTAACACACCCAATCTTGACCCATCGGTCAAGAAAATGAACATGGAAAAATCACTCAAATCTAAAAGTCAAATTAGTCAAGACTATGGAAGTGGACACATCAGTGAAAACATCAACGTGGAACATGTCTATTAATGTATAGAGCCAAATTTGCTTAATTAAAGAGAATAGATTATAATTGATTTGAAGTTTACGCTCATACAAAAAAAAACCATAATTTTACAATTATTTCATCTGGTTTATTGAACTATGAAAATCTTTGGAAATAATTGATACTTGTAGATTGGATGTTTCCCACATCATTTTATTGCACCAGCTTTTCTCCAGCTGTTGTTTGGTAAGGACTACGTGTAGTTTATATCTTCATTATTCATAACTACCACTCTCATAAAGGTTTACATTATTTTCATGCCGGAAATGTTTGACCCAGATTAATACTAAAGGTTAATAAAGGACTTGACCAATCATCATGTACCTTTTATCAACCAATCACCGAATTCCTTATATCTCAGATGACTGGACATTTATTGCAAATGGGTATCACTTGATCAACTATTACCTACTCATGTAATTATACCAACATATAACATTAAGTTACGATATGATATGACAGATACTGTGAAACATTTTTTCTGGGTTTTTTGTTCTTAAATTTTTTAGTTGAAAAATAGAGATGGATAAAATATGTTTGGAATTTTTTTATAGGATTTTTGACAGAATATGAATTGTTTTTTGGTATTTAATTCATTACATTTTATAGTGGAAGTAAAAAATCAGAAGACATTACTGAGAAAAGGAAAGGAAAAAGGAAATTCTAGGTGTGTTAATTCTAGTTAACCTTACCTTAAATTAAAGTTTGAGGTAGCAATTAAGGTGGAAAAATTAACAACAGCAAGTGTGGTAGATTTAGAACCTCTATTGTTATAATTTGTTTTTTGGTACATATTTTGCATAAACATAAAACAAACAAATGAGAGATGCCCAATTCTTTCAAATCGCGTTATTTTTATTTATTCAATTTTTTATTTAATGAACTTCTCACTTATGCATAAATACAAAGGTGAAGGAGTCAAGCCAATAGGTGACAAACACTTGCTTGCTCCTTACAATAAAATGTATATAAAAATTGAAAGTACAAACACCGAAACAATAAAATTTGAAAAACAAAGATGAAAAACGTCAGGAAGTAAGCTAAAGGAAAAACATCCGCAACGACAAAAAAGGAATAAGAATTGACTACAACAACAATACAATGACAACACAATTTAAAGATTTACTATAAATACATTATTTATTTCATAGTTTAATAAATTCAGTAGAGACAAAGTGACATCAATTACAAGATCACTTATGTCATGTTTGTCAATAGATTTATACATGTATGAACCCATAGACAAGCAATGAAGCGTTATAACAAGAATTCATTTCAGAAAATGATGTTGTTGGACTTTGACCGAGTCTTTGTGTCCAGCACTTCAGCAACAAGATAATTAATCATGCAAAGAAATAGAAAGGTGGTTTGTAAAATGTTGAAAAATAGAGGGAGTGTATGTGATATCGTGAACAGTCACCAAAAACAACTACTGTACAGTATTTACACCTTATATAATAATTGTACAGTATGTTTGTTTTTTTCTTTTAATGATACAGTATAGCACATACTGATAATTGTTCAGCCATAAGCCTGAAAAATGAAATAAAATATAATTATCTGCATTGTACATTAAATTAAGCCATTTTTCTATTGAAATTAATTTTCATCACCAAATTTGATTTCCCAAATAAAGCCATTCCTATTCCTTGTACCATATTTTTTATTTAGTTTTAAAAGTAATACCTTTCCCTTAGGTTATGAAGCACTTTGTTTTCCCAGGACATAGTGTCCACATCCTTCTGTGTTGTCAAATAAGATATGTATATTTCTACCTATTTATATAAAATTAAAGCATTTAACCATCTCTGTTTACATTCAACAATAACATTTTATTTTTATTTTATCCTCCGTCTGGATGTTTTTGGCAACCTATTTGCTAGACAAGAAAACAAAATTTTATTATTATTTTTTTTTCGCCCGCCTCTGAGGATCTTTAAAAAATAATTTGTGAAACAAGGAATAAAAAAGTCTCATCTAACCTTTGACAGCAATGTTTATTGAATTGTGTCCCATAAATAGTTCCTTCAAGAATTCAATTAGAATTTAAAATCACTAATATTAATTTATTTAATGAGCATTTATTTTTTAAAATATTGAATACATAAATAAATTATATTCAGAATTAAAAGTGCATGATTTGTGGAATTAGATAGCTCAGTGAATAATATGCCTGCCTTCCATTCCAGGGTCCTGGGTTCAATTTCTCTGACAGCAGGATTTTTTGTCATACAGTAACTAAAACATTTGCATTTCCAATACCTCATATTTAGACTTGTCTTGTGAAGAGATTGTCACATGATGTCATCATGACCATATTTAGGCATGTCACATGTTTTTTAAAATAAAATTTGATAATCTAAACAGGGCTTTAGAAAAATAGTGAAGTTCACTGTCTGGCATATCCTTGTCCCTAGTGCCTAAAATTAGAATTTGTTGTTTCTCTGGCTAAGAATAATTTTGCATAGGTATATTGAGACTTAAACAATTTTTAAACATATGTTGGATTTTATGTTTTGATTAAAAGCTCAAATAATGTCACCACCTCTCAACTCTGTACCTCCGAATGCACACTACATGTACCAGACCCAGTGTAAGTCTGAAACCCATGGAGTCTCTTTAAACAGATTTTCCTTTTATTAATAATTTGTTTTACTAGTATTTGTATCTCATTCTTGGCTTTTATTTCATTTCATTGTTTTATTACATAGTTTTCTTAATAGTTAGCTGTTAGAATTGTTAATGTTTTATTATTAAATTAAATTATTTAGCTACTGGTAATCTCAGTGTTATTTTCTCAGAAGAATGTGTATATTTTAATAATTTAAATCAAAATTGTTTTCCTTTTCAGATCTTTTGTACCAAACAACAATAAAAAGAAGAAAAAGAACAAAGGAACATAACTTGATTTAATATACTCTACTCATCTATTAGCATCAGAATTGCACTGGTGTCAAAACTTCACATGCTTTTTTTTCATAACCTGAATATGCATACTGATATGAATATGCATGAAGTGGTAGTGATCGGTTTTGGTGAAATGTGTTGCTGATGATATCTGTAGATAGCAGGGACTATTTGCCTGATACTACCACAAACAACATATGGTTTTTATGCTGCAAACAATAAAGAAACCAATAGCATCCATGACTACGCTTATTATGCCAGGTAAGCTTTAGTAATACCATTCAACGATGTGCTGTCTGCCAAGCAAACAAAAATTGAAAAAAATTAAATTTGAATAGCTTATTGTAAATGAATTATGTAAGTTATTAACTTCCAACTATAAACCAATAAAAATAAGTTTTTGCTTATTTGCAAACATTTGACTACACAACCTATAGGCCTAAATTAATTACTAGCCAATCTATGAAAAAGAATTTTTAAAGATTTTTTTTTTCTTGTTCATATTTTTAATTGTAAGTTAATAACTTACTCAAAAGTAATCAAATAAAGCAATTCAAACATGGAATTAAATTTTTCATTTTTTTAATTGTGACAGGACATATTCTTTAAACCTCCTATTTTACAAAACCTGACATTGTAAACAAAATATAAATTTGTCATTATGTATAGTTAATAATATAGTTACTAGTACCCAACTGCTGTTTTTCTGTAAATTTTAATTTTACTGTAATATACATTTTACAGTTATGTCTTTTTTTCTTCTTTTTTAGTTCCTATGCATGTAATGCAATAGGAACTATTGTAATCACTCTTGCTATTTCCTATGTTTTTTATTGTGTGTAGTGTGTATGTGTGTGTATAGACATTTATGCAAATGCGCATGCGTCAAAGAAAAGTTTTCCGACATTTTGCTTTATATCGCGATGCGAAGATCGATGTGAAGTTTCTGCAGAGTTTAGTCAGGGCTCACGCTAACCGACCGGAATGTCGGCATGGATGAAACTATTTTGTTTTTACGGCAAAAAAATCATCTGCTGTAGGCATAGGTATTTTGAAGGCCTAAAATAAAACTTAAATGTTTTAATACTTGCTGAAATACATCGTTTCTTCATTTAGATCTCCATTTTTCACTTAGTCCATGCGACGTTTTTTTCTGTTGTATACGTATGAGTAGTCATATGAAGGTACTATATCCCCGACAGTTGGCTGTGCAGCAATGTACCCTTTGAATGCAAACTGAAAACA
>NW_022731216.1:442337-446462 GCF_011630105.1 Anneissia japonica | reverse complement strand
TATATATATATACATAATATATAGACATATATACGTATATATATACATAATATACATACTTATATATATACATACTTATATATCTACATATATACACATATATATACACACATATACATACTTATATATACATACTTATATATATACATATATATATACATACTCTATATATACATATATATACTTCTAAAAGGCGTGTTTCATGCATAGGAACGTTGACGCCTGCAAGGCTCTGGTTTTTTTTGTAGATTTGTAGTGTCTCTACTATTTGTATTTAAACCGCAATATTATACAGTTTGTGATAATTGTTATTTCTATTTGGTAAGGCGAAATAATATTTTGTGTAACTACAATTAAGAAGTACCATATCAACAGGCTGTGAAGCCATATGAAATTATTTGAGAATATACCTGATAACCTGTTACCTTAGGTGATCACAGCTGTACAGTAGTTACAAATAGCAAAAATTAGCATTATAAATACAAATTTATTTAGTAGCATTCAGAATTATAATGATTAAAAAATTTAAGTCTGCAGTGATTAATGAAAACATGGGATCAATGCTATGATTTTTAATGCAGTAATTGTGATAATAATAAATAAATAAATAGTAACAATAGATATCAGGGATGCATACAGGGTGGTGGAGCAACGGGATAAGGTCCCCCTCAAAAAATGAGAGGAAAAAAAACGAGAAAAGATAAAAGGAGAATGACAGGAGCATAACAAACAAACTAATGCAGACCTTCATTTAGAGAAATCAGAGGAGAGCTGAGGAGAGCTACAAATAGCTGTCCTTTGAGTATCGAGTATCAATTGAGTTCTATTACCTCTCCTAGGAATTTTTGCAAAATCGATGACATTATTGAAGGGGCGGGGTGGTCTGGTTAAGAAAGAAAAAGACATTTTTCTTGATTGGAGTTTGGAGCAATTTTCGATGACCATAATTTAAAAAAAAATCTTATTTTTACTATATCCTCTACTGTATATCTTTTATGTAGTTTTTATGTGTATTTTTCTGGTTCATTTTCTAATGTGGTTTTTGAAATAATGGCCTTTAAATTAAGTCTGTCCCTTGGTATTGGTCTGCATGTCTCAATAGCAAAATCAGCCTATCTCAACAGCCTTTTGAAAACATCTCTCTAAAAAGTTATGTGCTCCAATTGTACACAAAATTTCAGAAAGTAGACATAACTGTCTGATTCTAATATTGTTATTTAAAATATAACGATATGTTTTACCAAAATTTGACTTTATTTTATGTAGCGTAGGCCCTAGGCCTGTGTGTGTGTGTGTTTACAAAATTTGATCATACTTCGCAATCGTACGCCGTGATTTAAGGACCGCGATGGACTAGGCTACAGATTAAAGAAGCATCAGTATTTTTTTAGCTCTCCAAAGATCGTAAACATTGATATAACAAATCTAATTAAAATGCACAGCTACACAGTTGTTTACTAGGCTAGGCTATGATGGAGATGCATCTTTGATCATCTCGTAGTTTAGTGGTGTAAATTCTACTCTAGGTTGTCTGAATCGAAAGACGTATACTGTATTTTACGTTGATCGATATTTTTCACCAGAGTTTTAGTTCATTCAAAAACAGCTTATCGCAATCTTTACTCCATAATACCTAAGTGACTCTTTTTTTTTCTGGGTGGGTTAATTCCTTAATTTGTGTGCTGTCTCTTATACACATCTAGATGTGTATAAGAGACAGGTGCTGTCTGCCAAGCAAACAAAAATTGAAAAAAATTAAATTTGAATAGCTTATTGTAAATGAATTATGTAAGTTATTAACTTCCAACTATAAACCAATAAAAATAAGTTTTTGCTTATTTGCAAACATTTGACTACACAACCTATAGGCCTAAATTAATTACTAGCCAATCTATGAAAAAGAATTTTTAAAGATTTTTTTTTTCTTGTTCATATTTTTAATTGTAAGTTAATAACTTACTCAAAAGTAATCAAATAAAGCAATTCAAACATGGAATTAAATTTTTCATTTTTTTAATTGTGACAGGACATATTCTTTAAACCTCCTATTTTACAAAACCTGACATTGTAAACAAAATATAAATTTGTCATTATGTATAGTTAATAATATAGACTTTAAAAATGATAATATTGTTTCATACACTCTTCCCTCACTTAGTGAAAGGAGAAATATATTTGACATGGTTTTTCTTTTTAAATGTGTTAATTCCATTTTTGATACTACTTTATGTTCCTTATTTCCTCTTAAGATTAATAGACCCGGCTCTCGTCGCAATGACCTATTTTTGGTTCCCTTCAACAGAGTCAATTGCACTAAAAATGGTTTTATTCATCGTCTTGCCCTCTCATTTAATAAACTTTCTCATAATTTTACGTTGATCGATATTTTTCACCAGAGTCTTAGTTCATTCAAAAACAGCTTATCGCAATCTTTACTCCATAATACCTAAGTGACTTTTTTTTTCTGGGTGGGTTAATTCCTTAATTTGTGTGTGTGTGTTTCTGTTTGACCTTTTTTCTGTCCGTTTTTTTTTTTTTTTTTTGTGTTTTCTTCTTTTGTGTTTTGTCTGCTTTGTTTTCGATTTTTTTTTTTTTTTTTTTTTTTTTTTTTTTTTTTTTTTTTTTTTTTTTTTTTTTTTTTTTTTTTTTTTTTTTTTTTTTTTTTTTTTTGTCTTGTCTATGTGCTTGTGTTGGATTTGTGTTTTGTCTCCTTTTGTATGTTTTTTTATTTATTTTTTTTAATTTACTATTAAAAAAATATCTACTTTATTTTATGAATTAATTGTAACCAGGGTTACGAACAAGACGTTGCGTGCGAGAAACGGGAATTGAATCTTAAGTTTGCATGCAAGTGATGGAAGTCTTCAGGGGCCACTTGAATGCACTGAGTAGTGGGTGACTTTGAACCGTACACACTTGCCAAGCAGGGTATAAGTATTTTTTTACTACAATCAATACACATGTTGTAAGCTAATTTTTCACAGGTTAGACAATGGTTTAGCCTTACCTTTTTAGGAATTCCCACAATGTCGCCAAGGTTTTGAAGAATGCATGAAATCCATGCAAATAAACGATGTTTTATCAAATGTAATTATGACTTTACTTTAATGCAAAATTTGATAGATTTTGATTATAAAAAAACAGTTCAAATAAATTTTGGTTATTTGTTTTAGTTCCCTGATAAGTCAAGGAGCGCTATTTTGTGCTCTCCTTAGATCGTGTTGAGGAGGGGGAAGGAGCGATGACGCGATCGTGCTCCTTTTAAATCAAGGTCTGGTAATGTTCGATTTAAATGTACCAGTGTCTATGTTCTAGCATTTTTGAAAACAAATTTTAAACACCACTCAGTTCTTTCTCGGGATCTGCCACTGGATATATATAAAAATTAATGAGGATAATATACAGTACTCTACAGGCGCGTAACAGGGGTCTTGGGTCAGGGGGGGGCCAAATGTAATAATTTTCCCGGTTAGTAATTTACGACCTGATGTGATAACTTCCACCCCCCCCCCCCACAGTATAGAAAACAATATGATATATCTGAACGGAATATATAATATTAGGTCTACACACGTGTGTTTGTAACTAAAAGTAGAACCTCGATTTTACGTACGGATGGAACCAGAGGGTGTATGTAAATCGGGGGATTCGTAAAATTAAGGTTGGGTTAAATTTGTGGTGACGTTTGACCTCATACGTACGTAACCCTGAATAAATGTAGGCTAGACCTACAACTGTACTGTAGATCAGGGCCTACAAATAAAACCATGTGTTTAGTGTTTTTATTCATCTCACCAGGATGAGGGTCAAGCATCATGGTACCCGAGGGTGGTAGATCGTTCAGTCAGTGATATCGTGTTATCGTCTAATACATTTTAATAATGTGTTTAAAATTTAAGAATGTACCGCGTAGGTCGCTTTCTTTGTTATGCGGTAGTAGTATACGTAGCAGATTGACGGCAGCAATCTAAGCCTAGCTTAGGGCCTAGATAGCATACGTTCTTGATCATCATAATGAAAACTTCGGGTGACAGACGATTGGGCCCAACTGGTGTGGACGATCGGACCCAAGATAGCTTCAAATAAATTGTAGTCCTAGTAGGCCACTGCCACCACCACACTCCT
>NW_022731216.1:432487-441942 GCF_011630105.1 Anneissia japonica | reverse complement strand
GGCTATTCCGTTCCCATAAGGAATAGCACTTGTTCAGTCACATATCATGAGGCACTGCCTTCAATGCAAGCCCAACTGCAGGATCTCTTTGTACACCACCTGTGCGTGCAAGTAGCTACCTGTGAACTCAGGGAGGTCCTGGTCAGTTAGAGGATAGGGCGTGTTGACTACCCTAAACAGGCCTTCAAATCTTTATCCACATCCATAGGCATAGATCACGGGGGGATGGGGGGATATGTCCCCCCAATATTTGACAAGGGGGGGGATGGTCCATTGTATCATCCCCCCAATATTTTGACTATGTATGGGATAAAATGGAGCTTTACATACTTCAAAAGATTGTCGCAGAAATAATTTGCATTGTCTTATGTGCTTACAAAGATGAAAATTAGCATAATGTATTAATGTTGATAACAAAATTATTTTATCTGGTACCAATCTAAGCTCTTCTTTCCTTAGATGTTAGCTGTGCTTGCAAAGAGAGCCAAATTTCACACTGAAGGGTGTGTACGACATCAGTAATGTTATGTCAATTCCAAGAATGTTTAAGGTTATATCGGTTGATGAGGAATTTATTGATTAGGCCTATAATAGCAAATTGCATCAATTTATTTTGCAAAAAAAAGGTTTCCAGCTACAGAGAGAGGCACATCTCCTGTCCGCACAGGGGCACACATTGGCGCTAACACCAGGCGCGTAACAGGGGTCTTGGGTCAGAGTGGGTATATATTTTTTTAAATTTTCATTTCAACCATCTTTAAAGAGGGTAACCCTTCTAGTTTAGCCCAGTAGGTTAACTGATATTCAGGGGCCCTCTTTAATAAAATTAAAGAACAGTACAAACAACATCATTACAACATAATAATAATATGCTAAAAGTGTCATTTCTGGCCATCTAGAGGTACCTGTCTCTTATACACATCTAGATGTGTATATTTACCATACCCACCCCACCCCACTCCCCATATAGAAAACAATACGACATAGGGCTTATCTTATTTATAATATAGGCCACACACGTGTGTTTGAAACTAAATATAAGCATTTTCATCATGGTTTTTATTTATTAAAAAACATATTCTTTCACCATCTATACACATTGAGGCCCTTCTTTTAGGTTAAAATAATCTATCTTAAATTTGTCTTTCTTGAGTTTGGGACTATTATGTGTTTAAATAACTTAAAAGGATAAAACTAAAAAAGCCCTAAAAAATGCGCGCCAAGCGCGCAAATTTTGTGTTTTTAATTCTAATTTCGTCAGAATTGATGAAAACTCCCTAAAATGTGCAATTTATAGAGGAAATTGGCCTACCGTAACGAAAAATGCGCACAAAGAATTTGAGAATTTTATAATTTTAGGCACTTTCAGAGGATGCATTTGTCAAGGGGTGGAGAAAGATTTTCCAAAGACGGATATTTTATCCTTGTCCCCCGGTGTTTTTAATTCTAATTTCGTTGGAATTGATCAAAACTCCCGAAAATGTGCAATTTTTAGAGGAAATTGGGCCGTGTTAACAAGAAATGCGCGCGAAATTTGAGGTTTTTAGGCACTTTCAGTGGATGAAAGGGCATTTATAAAGGGGTGAGGAAGATTTTTCAAAGATAGATATTTTCTCCTTGTCCCCCAGTGGTTACGCCATCGGGCAGCATAGATCAAAGGAGTTATGACAGTTTTTGAAGTGGAGAAAGGGTTGCATGGGTGTTGTGAGTCTGGTCATTATTATATCTTTCTTTTTATTCTTGTCTTTATTTTTCTCTTCTATTTTTCTTTCCTTTTCTTTTCCTCTTCTTTCTCTTTCCCTCCCTCTCCCCTCTTTCTTTTCTCTTATTACCCAGCCCAGTACGACGGCTTGGTCAGCCCGGGAAAAACTGTCAGGGGAGGGGCAGTTTTCCCCCTGCCCCCCCGCGCCTGTTACTACACTGGCTAACATGCCAATCATCCCCCCCAATGAAAAATATTTTTCTACGCCACTGTCCACATCAACACTTGTAGGTATTAGTTTTCATGAATTGTTTCTGTTTCTTCATAATTTAAGTGTAAATATATTGTTTGCATTAATAAATTAAATTAAATGTATCAAGTAAATGAAATTTAAATTGTGGGACACAGGTCATGCCGCTATGTGTACAACACCATATGTAGTACCAAAAATGTATCCACCCTTTAAAATTTTGTGCACCATTAAAAAATAACATTTTCTGAAATTCTGCCACTCTTTAAAAAAATCCTGGCGAGAGACATGATATACTGTGTATATACGTACACTAACAATGTGCACATATATGTATTGTTTTTACCCATTTTCTATTCCATGTTAATTGCTTAATTTTACAAATCTATTCAGTCCATTCCAGTTACACATGCATTAAATCAAACATAATAACAATATGTGGCATCAAATCCGTGCCAGGTACCCTGAGATTTGATGAGATGGCATAAATCACTCCCATCGGCAAATCAATGGCTACATCGGTTGGAATTTGCGCCAGTATCGACGTCGTCATAAACCCTCATTGGGTATAGATTATGAGGAATGGCTCGATATAATCAACCAATTAGGAAAGGAGTGTCTAATTTGAATCGTAAAATTGTTGATTTACTGCGAGGAATACATCTTGTAGGAATTTAGTTCCAGTGGGAAGATTAATTTGTTTAAGCTTTGAAATAAACATTCAATGAATTCTGTTATCTAGGTTGTAACTACTTGAGGATTTTTACTCTCCGATATTGTAAAAAGAATCGGATATTTATTTTCTACCCAATAATTTGATGCCTGGAAATAATGAATAGAGATGGTCTTACATCATTTACAACATTATTGTGATAGTTACCCTTTATTCAAATAATGTCAGTTTTAACTTTTATATATATTTAGAGCACTGTAAGTTATGCTTATTATAGTGCAATATAAAGTCTCTCTTTTGTGGTATGACAACCATCACTTTTATTCATCAATACATTAATAGCATTACAATAGCCTACAGTACATTTATACTGCATTACAATTATGTTTTGCTATGTCACCCTTTTTATTGTTTTCTTTATATTGTTTTATCTTCTCTCATTTTAAAAATGTTTATGCTAAATCACACCTAAGTTTTTATACCAAGTATTTGTTTATCTTAAATCTTAGTATAAAAGTTGTGATTGAATTGTTGTTTTTTTTTTGCACATTTATTGAGTGTTGACACAATCCAAACATATCTGGGCGAATTAAATCATGGATGTTTTTAAATTTCTCTTAATTTTTATTTCTTTTTGATCCTTTGGTTCTGTCATTTAAGACCTTGCCACACTGAGGTGTGTAAACAAAACATGATTTTAGGCAGCTGGAAAAGCTTAACAAATGATTGATGAAAGCTGAAACAGATTTTAATTTCTTAAATAATAAACTTCAGCATTTTTTTAACATTATTTATTTTGTTATTTACACGTATAATAAGGCTCACCTGTTTGTGAATTTCTGATTTTTTGTATTTGTAATGTTTTATATTGTTATTTCTTTTGCCAGAATTAATAAAATAAAATAAAAATAAAAAATACCTCTAATATTGTTCTTATTTAATTTTATTACAACCTATTTTTAATCCAAATTTGCATTTAAACTTTTACAGGTCCATCCGGCCCCTGACGTTATGGACATATGAATGTGCACTTCTCAGGGCTGATCGAACCTTGGAGGAATTATTCCTTGATGTACAAACACAGACTGAAAATCCATACTTAGGTTTAGGACTCTCCTCTTTACCCTCAGCATACCATTGGGTTTGATTTTTACATTTTTTTACATAATTCCAAACATCCGTTCTCATTATATCAATGAGGAAAAGCCCTATGTTCTTTTTTTTTTTCAAGCAAACATAAATCTAGTTATATGGCCATTGTTTTCATGTTATAATTTTCAGTTTTTGCTTGATGTATATTTATGTGTTCTATATAAATTTCAATAATATATATATTTGTTTTGTAATTACTGGATGGGAGTGGATCTCTGACATATTCTATAGTAATTAAGTTTACTTAGAGATAAATTTTTGATTGCTAAATAAAAATAATAAGAATAACCGAACCCTTCATTTTATATACTCTACTTTTCAACAATATATTTGTTTATATTTTATTATCTTATTATTTTTATTTTATATCTTCTTAGGTGTTAAATAAAACTTTTATTAAATTTCTTCCTCTTCATATGTAGATTTATTAATCTTTTCCTGACCATCTGATAATGTGAAATCGTGCAAATTTTGTGCGATGGACATTTGTTATACATACGACTTTGATTTAAGTGTGTATGCGAACACATATATATTCCGCAAGTTTTACAACAGCGAGTATATAATTTAAAATGCCGAGCAAGATACAAGATTGAATAATGAAATTCAATCTATTTCTTGTTATTAATATTGCTAATTTATATAGGAGACTTGAGTTTATATAGTTATCTTCTCACATATTAATGTTTTTATGATCCTTATATGAAGTTTGTAGTTGAGGCCTACATTTTCCGGTGACAATAAATCGATCGGGTGATTAATTGCTGCTGCATCGAAATGACTTGACCTACAAATCGTATGTAGAGGCTTAAACTTAGAAAACATCAAGAACAAAGTATGCGAGATTTCATAGTACTTTGCACTACAAATGACAAATGAGTAGTTTCATAATAGAGAATAATCTCTATAGATTAATGGCATTCTACGTGGGTTTGAACAGATTTCAGCAATACAAGAAAATGTACACATACATCACTTCTCTATATTTACATATAACATCCATTAGCCATTGCAAGTTATTTTTATTCATTATGACAGAGAAACGATAGGACCACAGCTGGACTCTTCAAAATCAGCTCGGAGAATAAAGAGTGTGTTGACACATAAGTTACAGGTATCTTGTACTTATATCTGACTAGCCAAAAAAACAAATCCCCAAAAATATTAGAATGTGTGAGTTTAAAAGGAAGGAAAAAAATAGGATTTACTTATTCTCAGATGGCAGTGGCATCAGATTGAAATTTGAGTATTTTTGCTGTTAAAATTCTTAGCTTGTTGATATATTGAAGGCAGACCTGACAAGGAGGGGGGTGGGGGACGTAAATGCATATTTAAACACTGTGGATGTGGGGGACATGAATGAAATAAACAAAATTACCATCTTAGGCAATTCATTAGTATGTTTATTTCGTAGAATACAGAGTATTAATTCCACTTTTTTCGTATGGATGAGCTTATGCAGTAAAGAAATATGTGACTTTTAACTTAATTTTACAAATGTTGGAGGGACGGGGGAAAATTTTTTTTTGCGCGACTTTCACTTTAAATGTAGGACACTTGACAGGGATGTATCTGTGTTAATATTTTTGAAACATTTTTCATTTTTATAGTTGTATTTATGCAAGGGGGATTAAAAAATAAAGTTTAAAAATGAATGTGGCTGACTACCAGTGGTGGTGAGTGGTGACTACTAATCCTTATAGCTTCTTAAAGCCTTCCAGAGTCCACCCCATCCCAGTGGCATATGTAGGAGTCTTTAAATGGGGGGATGGGGGCGTGAAGGTGAAGAGGAGGGGGCTTGATGATTAGGAGAAGGGTGCTAGCTCGCAAAATAAGGTGACTTGAGGTGATGTTTAACTACTTGGCTGTGATTTTTTGGGGATGAGTGGAGGTACCATTTTTTTTTTTTTGGGGTGGGGGGGCGTGTGCACCCACTAGATACGCCTCTGCCCCATCCCCACATTATGCAAAAACATTAAAATCAGACTCAATACCGATGTCCCATTGTATATACAGCATATATGACCCCAGCGTACTATAGATGATTACCATTAGCAAATTTGGGAAGAATTATACCAAAAAATTATAGCATGTGTCAGTACTCACACATATTTTTAACATTTGCCTAATTCTGAATTGCTCACTCTTCAAGGACTCTATTCACTTGGCACACTGACAAGCGGGTTCAACCACCGCTTAATTATTTAGTATTACGTTATTTCTCATGAATCTCTACGGTACAGCCTTATAACGCTTAATTTATAGTCACCATGATATGAACATAATAAATAATTGACATTATTAGCGATGTGCATGCTGTTGGCAATTTATTAATTTGTTTTAATTAAAATGAAATATTTTAGTATCTTACTCTTAAATCAGTATTAGTCAGATTGTTAATTAAAAGTGATTATATACATCTGTTGTAGTATTAGTAAAGTTTATACATATACAGTAGTTAATTTAATTAACTGGTGGTAGTCACTATACTGTGTATCCTTAGTAATAATAATTCTTGGGTTGCATGGAAAACAGTGGTGGTGCCAGTGCTGGGGGGGGGGGGGGCAGGGTGGCCATTTTCCCACACTTCAGACAGGCCTGGACCCCCCTGTTTTACCAAAAATTTTAAAAAAATAATAATTTCCCTAACCAAATATTAAATGCTATTTTGACTGCCAATCCCTAATAATGTAGTCTGACAGCACATTTAGGAGAAAATTAAGCCATAAAAACTCCACTCATGAATCCTAACAGGGTTTTTTTTATTCCGGGCCATCGACCGAGGCTGAGTCGTCGCCTCGGTTCGGACCCCTTCGTTGGACATGTCTGACACCTTGTTGGCAAATTTCTGGCGCCACCACTGATGGTAATTTTCTTGTTTTCAGCTAACAACCAACAGCAATGAAAATCGGCACTATTCTATTCTATTGCTGTGCTTTTTTGTTTGCTGAATGCCAAATTGACAAAAACTGTTGTATATTGTCATGATGTGATGTCACACCATCCTACCAGGTACCCATTTATAATAATCCTGGGTGGAGAGAGGCACATGTAAGTAAAGTGCCTAGCCCAAAGACACAAGCAATGCGACGGGCGTCCAACACATTACACGCTGTGCTACACACTTCTCATGTCACATGTTTTTGTCAAATAAAATTTGATAGTCTGAACGAGACATTAGGATATAATCAAAGTGATGAGAGAAGTAGAAAATTTCGGAATCATTTGGTTCTGTAGCAAACATGCCACTTTTTAATGATAACACAAATAATGATAATGATGATGGTTATGAAGTTTTATATTTTTCACTTTGAGTTGCAACTATTGACATGCAGATAGATTACAGTTACATAAAAGCAAACTTAATTGGTTCCATATTATTATTTTTCTAGTGACATTCAGTAATTGTTTCTTATTTTTCAACAAAGGAATGATTATAACATTCTTCTGAGTCCTAAATTACAAAATGAAGTAGCTAAACTAAATAAGTTTTATACTAATTAGATTTGGCATAAATGAAATTTTTGGGAAATTGTTAAGGAAGGCTAATTTTGAAATATTGATATTTAAAATAATTCAAGATATTATACTTTCCAAACTTTAGTTCTTTATTAGATTTGAAATGTGGGGGGCAGGGGGTAGCTGCTAATTTAGTGACGATGATGAAATTGGCAATTTTATGGTAAAAATGAGAAGAGATACGTGCCCCACTAGTCCTCCTGGATTTCCCACAGTGTATGCTCAGATGCAGCAGGGAGCATGCTATATCATTCCCTGTATCTGTATATTGCAAGTATGCCTTCACTATGTCTCCCTATTTTATTATCAAGACATCAACTTTTTTTTTTATTTAGAATTTCTATATCCCTTGTCTTCAATATGTATGTATGTATTACGTCTTATGTGAGCTTGTGTGCCTGATTGTATACGGTGTTAAAAGGTGTGGTTGCTTGTTCAGGCATAGGCTACAAGATTTAGTAATCAATAATAGATAAACCGAGCAGGCTCTTTGCTTTGCCTGCTTTCACAGCTTCTAAGATAATTTATGCATTGATGGTAGAATCCCAGATGGCTTCCGTGTCTAAATTCATCCGCATGTTCCATTCAGTATACAGGGGTGTGGTTATTCTTCGGCTTGGATGTGTGTACAGCTTTGCTCTTTGTTCTCTGATTGGATATGGGCTCTCCCATTTCAAAGTATAGGGGAGAATTTTGCTTTCAGATTCAATCCATTCAGGTAGTTTTATGACTAGGAAGAAAAAATTAATTTCAAATTGGTCAAAATAGGTCACTTTTGATCATTTGTCCTTAAAAAAATAGATTCGTAATTAATTTCAATATGGTACTCCACAAAAGAATTAAAACTGATGTTAAATATGGTATGACCATATTTCATATATTTTGCTAAGTCATAATTATTTATTTTTTTATTTGGTAATTGTAACAAACAAAGAATGATTTGGATAGTGTGCTGGTTTAGGCAAGACATTTTTATACATTATAGAGTATTATGAACCAACTACTAACCAATAATGAATATATTTCAAATAAAAGTATTATGTTTTTGGTCTTTTACCACACCCCCTAAATAAAAATTATAAATTTTAGACAAAAAATTCTATATTATTTTATTTCCACCTATCACCATAATTTCTTCCCGAAAATTTAATAAATATAAAGCATTTTAGAGCTTGATTCTATTCTGAAGTAGGCACTTGTTGTTGCAGGGATGATGGAAGCATTTATAGTTACTGGTCAGTATGAGGACTGATACCAGACCCACCATGATAGGAGGTGAGGTTAAAAGAAATTACTATGTGGCACTTCTAATCAGTCAAAAATAACAATCTCAGACTTGGTTTCGGAGTGTCTAAATTAGAATTGAAGAAGTATTACAGATATAATGCACCTAAATTTAATATAATTTTTAAAAATTTCAATCAGGTGGCAGTATATTTCTAAATAAAAATCATATGCATACCAAATTGGGCAATAATGTTCAAGAAACAATTTTGTTTGTCTGAGCTAGTCTCTACATTAAACAAATTCAGGTTTCAACTTTCATGAGTTTGGAAGCCTAGGCCCTCAACTACCATTCTGTTATAATGTTAGTGAAGTATAATAACTCTTTGTTAAAACATTGTACTGTAGTAAGAACCACATGTTCAGGTTTCAACTTTCATGGGTTTGGAAGCCTAGGCCCTCAACTACCATTCTATTATAATGTTAGCGAAGTATAATAACTCTTTGTTCAAACATTGTACTGTAGTAAGAACCACATGTTCAGGTTTCAACTTCCATGGGTTTGAAAGCCGAGACCCTCAACTATACCATTTTATTATAATGTTAGCGAAGTAAAATAACTCTTTGTTAAAACTTACGTAGTAAGAACCGCATGTTCTTACTACAACGTCTGCAATATCTGCAGACGGATCCGTTTCGTCCTTCCAGGCCTCATCAGTGCAGCTAGGGTATAGACCCAAACGAAACGTTCGACCAGCTTAGGTTAGGACCACTAATGATTACAGAGCCAAACCAAGGCAATATATACACAGCCCAGGTGTGAATGCAAATAGTGGAATACAAGCTATGTGGCTCGCTTCCAGTAGATACAGAGAATATTTTGTCACTCTTAACGCGTCCTACAAAATTCTTACGAGACAGCACTAGTCCGTGAA
>NW_022731216.1:427886-432393 GCF_011630105.1 Anneissia japonica | reverse complement strand
GGGTTATATTAAGAATGATGTATCACAATAACATTCAACAATTATATTATATTAATAATATTATGATAATGATGCAGATCAGGATGAGGATTTTTTTAAATTTATTTATTTCTTGTTTAACCTGGTTTAATGATGAAATTGATGATAATAATAATTTTCTGTCTTAGCACACCGTACTACAGCGCTGACTTGGAGTTTAAGAGGGTGTGTGCATGAATTATTGTGTACGAGCAATAAGCTGTACGTTGAACTTTCCGTACTGGAAACAGGAACTCAAGGTCGTACGGTAATAGCAAATGGGAAAATTATACATTCCTGTTGGCTAGAAGCAAAGGCCTACTTTAATCTCAGTGCCAACAATGATATACCACACCGATTAAAAGTGTCATCATGTATTCCCACCGGCTTTTTATTCTGTGCCTCAAAACGATACTTCAAACAGATTAATATATTTATACATTCCCATTTTTTACCAAGGTCATCAACATATATATTTATCCTTAATGTTTTTATGTATTCATAGTAGGCAAGGTTTCCTTTTTATGGTTTTTAGAAGAAATTTATTACTCTCAATGAAATGAATCAAGATTATGTTTTTGAACCTTGCCCTCTAACCTTTGATGAAAGATCAAAGGATTTGGTGTGTCACTTTGTCCACTCAGATTAGCAAATAGAAATTTATATTTTTTTAAATCAAAACGCTTTTAACGGTCGGCAAATCTGTAGTAGCGTACATAATGTCTGAGTAGCAAAGACTGGATTAAATTGATGTAAACATTTGCTCAATTTATGAAGACACTAAAAAGATGTTAGCAACTATAGAAATACAGGTGTTTGTCAAAGTCTGAAGTGTTTAATGCACTGAATGGTCAGTACATTTGAATCACTTGTGAAAAAAATTAGCAGCTAGTTTGGTTGAGCAAACACACTTAAGAATTACTTGCCTTGATCGCATCAAGCCACAGGACTACCAAGCTTTTGCTGATGGCTAGTTGAGATCAATCCTACATATTATACATAATTGATACATTTTTGATTATGTATATTGGTTTGTTAATGATTATAGGTAGCTAAAGAGCTTTCATGTAGCAGAGGTCATTCACTTCATCTTCCCCCCCCCTCCCCAAGGAATTTATGTAGATTATTTCAGGTCAAGTTAAAAAAGAAGGATGATACTTACGCCCAGATATTTGTTATTGCACCATAAAGCTTTCGTATCGTACCACGGACCAAATCCTCCCAAGTAGCGGTTTGGCGTAGAGGTTGCGGTTCTGCTTCTCAACCTTGAGGTCAGAGGTTCAATTTGCATGTGCATTTCGCTTGTGTCCTTAGGCAAAGCACTTTACCTATGGTTGTCTCTCTCCTCCCAGGAGTACAAGTGGGTACCTGGTAGGTTCAAACATAAAAATGCGCTGATTACATCTGCAACATTATGGGATTCTCCCTAGGGACCTGAGTATGTGTTCTATATGTGCTTGATCCAATGACCGGGGGTAATAATGTTAAACACATAGAGGTCTCTACAATAAGCACTATATAAGTGGCAAATTATTAGTAACATTATTATTATTATTATAAGATGCACAATAGTGCTTAAGCCAGTAGTGGCTCTAGTACAGTATATACATTCAGCAAAATTTTCATGGGGAGCTCTGACAATTTTTGTTGGAGATTACTGACGAGCCCACAGAAAATGCTCTAGTGGGATTCAGATTTAATTAAGCTGTTCCGAGCTTTTTTTATAATGTATTAATGGAAAATTAAATATCCGTAAACATTTTTTTTGACAGCAAATGTTGAGGATTTTCATATTAAAACATCTATAAATATTGAAAAACTAAAACTTATTTTATTTTCTATCTTTGAATAATACTAAATAAAAAGCTGATACCTAAACATGATTTTTTAAATGAGCATTTCAAATGTATATTACATTTAAATCTGAACCTAAAACTCATCACTTGGGCGAGTCGAGCGGCCGAGCGGTAAGGCAGGGGTGCTGCCAGCTACAGCCTTAACATCGGCGCTGGTTCAAGACGCTCCTCGCCCATGGTTCGGTTGGTAGAACCAAGTCTTCTCGGATAAGGACTTAAAATGGAGGTTCAGTGTATACATCTGGCTCGTGTGCACTTTAAAGAACCCATTGCATCTTTCGGAAGAGTAGTGGGTTAACCCGATGTTTTGATTCATTTCAGCCCCTGTCGTAGTGGAATGATGTGAACATGTATCTACCAAGAAGCGCCTCTTTACAGTTGCTAGGTAGTCACGGACCACGCCCATATGCAATTCAGCACAATGACGCTGCGAGTTATGGGTTACCCGTATTCTCCTACCTTTACCTTTATCTTTAACAGCTTGGCTTCTTTAACATACACTGGGCTTTTGATCACTTTGAGAGATTTATTATCATTCATATTATTTACCATATATAAAAATTCAGTTTTTTAGAAATTCAGATGGCAATATTATGACGTCACAGTGTCCTATCAGCCATAATGATCTATAAAATCATATCTACAACTCATGTGCTTTCAGAATATGTAATAAAAATTGGGGGGTCACTTTTCATCCTGAAGAGCTATAACTGATTAAAAATATTCATGATTTTAAGCATACATAAATTTTGACGCACACGTACGCGCATGTTATGATGCGCACACAAAAAATGAAGGTGCATGACATTTAACCTTGAATTGAAGTTTATGCTATAAATGATTAAAAATAGTCCTGTAAAAAAATAAATAGCATATTTTCACGGAATGTCGGCACAAACGCGCACAAGGATTCCTATGATTGATGCGCACATATGGCATTGCTGTTGGCCCTAAGATGACTGAAAGGAATGGAAATTTGTGAATACAATGTCAGGAACCCAAAATATGTAATGAAAACGTAATCCTAGCTTCCATACGAGCTGCGTGCGTCAAAATGTGTGCACGTAGTGGAAAATATAAACAAATTTTGAAATGCTCAAAATGGCCTGAAACGTGCTCCAATTTAGTCTAAAAGTGATATTGAGCATTTTAAAATTTTGACGCACTCGTTCGCACGTGTTATGGCGCGCACGCAAAATATTTTGGTGCGTGACATTTAACCTTGACGCCCACTAAATATGATTGAGAAATGACAATTGATTAGGATGGTATAATGTAAAAACGCAAAATTGCACATAGATGACGTCACGCAAGACTTAGCACGTTGAAAGGCTTACTGTGACTATTCCAGGCCAAGCCAAATGTTTGTTGAAGCGGAAATGTTCGTAGCTCGCAGCAATTTTCAGATATTGTGCGAACAGAAAAGGGGACAAAGAAAGAAGAATAAAAACGTGATGATGATGATGATGATCTCTGACAATAACAAGAGGTGATTCGCTGGTGAAGCGGATCACCAATTATTATTATTATTATTATTATTATTATTATTATTATTATTATTATTATTTTAATTATTAATATATTTTAATTTTAAAGGGTTATTATGCATTTGTGACAAAACATTTTTTTAGGTTTTAATAATGACACAATAAATTATTCGTGTATTTTTAAGGGATGGTATGTTAACAAAAAACCATAAAGAGCATATTTTTAAATTTTTCATATGCTCATCCTTCAGCAACTAATATTATTATACCTATATATAGCATTGTTCATGGAATGTGTACAGAAATTAAGATCAATTGCATGGAACTGTAATTTCGAAGAAGACAAATTAATTTGATTATATCCATCTACTTATGTTTCTAATCCAAATCGCATATCCTCAAAGTTATATTAGATTAAATGATAATTACGCTGAAAAGGATGTGCTTACAATGTTTGGATGACCCCAACCCCACTGTCTTTGGACGTGTGCCTTCCACAAAATCAATAATCAGATGCTGGTTAACCGTGGACTAATTGCGTGAGGTGATAATTAATGCAGGCTGTATTCTCATTGAAGTTTGGTTGCGAACGAAACGTAATCAATACGCTGATATTTGAGCCCAATAACATAGGCCGTTCACCCGAAGCTTAAGTTGATGTGATACAAGCCCCATCCATCACAGCCAGAGCTGATCACTATTCTAACTGCGTTACATTTTTACATATTATGCAAAACACTTTAAAAGTGTTTTGCATAATAAGTTACATTTTTTGAATGAAAAATGCATTATTTGCACTTTGGATTAGTTCATGTTAGATTTGCTGGCTGATTTGCTGTTTTATATCTCAGGGGTTTTTTCTAAAACATTAACTTATAGTTAGATTTTTAAATATGTGTGAAGAGAAATTGAGTGTCAGGTTTGATAATTTATGAAATGAAATTTTGCTAAATGCGATTACATTCAGAATATTCAGGTTAATGATTGTTGGATGTTACTGTTCTGTAGATAAACGTATCTTAAATAATTTTTATGTTTATATTATACTTGATGTATTCTTAAGTGAAGTATTTTAAATAGTTAATAATTTACTACTCAGTTTTTGTTTCTGTTTTTCTTGTATGATTATAACTATACAAAACATAT
>NW_022731216.1:400163-427280 GCF_011630105.1 Anneissia japonica | reverse complement strand
CCCCCGGCCGTCGGACTAAAAAAAAATAAAAATAGGCCCACGCCAAGCACATGCCTGTTACAGTCTGAGAATGTCATTTCTGGCCATCCTGAGGTTCCTCTCCTTTAAAAAATCTCACTTGGGAGGGGGAACAACCTATAAAAAACCCTTCCCCCAGCTTGGGCCTACAAGCTCAAGTCCGCCAGTTGGACAGCTCAGAAAATATATCCTAGAGCCGCCACTGGATCCATGGTCTCTAACTGACGAGAGCTATGTACCCCCTGGCCCTATTGTGATTAATTTTATTCACAATTTCCATTCAAAATGCACACATAGCCAAACTCAATGATTTAATAGTAGGGGCCTACCGGCTTGTAATGTAATGTAGTTGGATTTATATAGTGCATTATAAGTAGTGGTGTCGCTACAGGGGCCAGGGGCCCCTCCATTGGGAAGAAAACCAATTCATCAGGGAGAAAAAAAATTATGTATTTTCTACATATTACAGTTTAAATACACTCAATTAAATAAGCCTTTGAAACCACAAATTGTCATATTTTTGGGGGCTTTCTCCCCCTGGACCACTTTCATTGAATTTTGAGCGACGCCCAATCATGCCCACTTTTTTATCGTCGCGGACCTTTAACCCCCATGGGGCAACTGCTGGCACTGCCCCTGTACTAAGGTCTCAAAGCGCTCATGGTGTGGACTAGCTCATACAATAACTTGCTTCTCCCCTAATGAATTTTCAAATGAAACAGAAATTAACTTTAGAGAAATGACATACAGTAGTTTCATTCTACAATTTTACATTGAATTTTCTTTTGACTTTGTCCTGTGTTATTTTTCTTCAATTCAAGAGGCCTACACAAGTTTTCCTGCCCTTTATTACAAGTAGTAACAAGTTACTAGGCATAAGCATTTGTTCCTTTGCCAATCTTAGTTACTGGAATACTGTAACTAATAGAGGTAAATTTTATATTCCATTATTTGTGCCCTGTGTAGGTCATATTCAGTGTTACTACAAACTTTATAAAAGAAGTTAATGTGGTATTTTATTTCTTCTTGGTTTTATAAAGAATGCTATCTCTGTATCACAGTCAGTTTAGGGTGTATTTATAGTACAGTATTTCATTTCATATGCACACATGAACAATTAATGTGATACTGCCCTCTGTAATTATCAAATGAAACTGATATTAGCAAGCTCAGCATCTCAGCACATATCACAGATGTATGTAACACTGTCCTCTCACTCAATGAAACACTTTATTTTGCTTCCAAGTACCTAACCAAAATGAATCCAATGATGATTTTTATAATATAATTCTCTTTATAAGGCTCAGGAAGTGGAGTATTTTCTAGTCTTATGTGAGTGCTACTACAAGTCAACGATGTTCTCTTGCACTATAATAACAATGATATCACAAGTTAATAAAGGTCTACTACAGAAAGATCTCGTTTATTTTCAATGAACAAATAGCACACTTAGATGCCACTAGTGGATTTGTTTTTGCAAAACTTTACACTAATTTCCTTATGGTATTTCAATTTAATATTGTCTTTTGTTATTTTTATTAAGTAATTATAATAATATAAATAATAATAATTATTGTTCTTACTACTACTATCAGAAATGTGTAAATAATAATAATAATAATAATAATAATAATAAAATAATAATAATAACATAAATGTCAATAATAATAATAATTATTATTACTACTACTATACTACTATCAGAAATGTGTAAAGTAATAATAATATTAAAACCCAAACGTCGTACCAACATGCCCATCATAAATTTCATTCGTGTGGGGGATACTTTTATCACTCCCTCTACGGAAGTAAGAAATATTGGAGTTACATTCAACTCCACAAGCGTCACGTTAATAATATCTGCAGAACAGTATCTTTTCAACTTCGAAACATCAAACAGGTTAGACGTTTTTTGAACAAAGATGCTGTTTCTAAACTTGTACACGCCTTAGTAACATCCATATTGGATTATTGTAATGTGGTCCTCTACGGACTGCCTCTAACCTCAATTAATAAGCTTCAGCTGCTACTTAACATCGCTGCTCTGTTGGTTACTGGAACACCTAAACGTCACACCACATATCACACCAGTACTCCGTCATCTTCATTGGTTTCAAAATTTTATTGTTTGTTTACAAATCCATTCATCAGTTATCTCCTAAATACATTTCTCAACTTATTAAGTCTCGCTCCTCAACATGTGCTCGTACCCTCAGATTAACATCTGATTTGACTACACTTTATAGTCCACCCTGCAGGTTAAAGTCGTTTGGGGAGCGTTCATTCATGGTTGCTGCCCCTAAATTATGGAATACTCTACCGTTATGTATTTGTGAGTCGCCATCCGTCTCTTTGTTTAAATCTCATTTAAAAACTCGCTTATTTCGTTCTCTTTGATTTCCCCTTTTCCATCCCATGCCAGCTAGCTTTTTTGTAGTTCTATCAGGATAGGAGGCACCTGAGTCCTTGGATGGCCGAGACTCAACTGGTGCTGGACAGGGTACATTTTGATAGATCCCTGCTCAGCGACGAGGGCGTATCCCCATATTGTGGATTGGGTGCTGGCTTGGATTTTCTTTCTTTTTTTTTTTTTCTTTTTTTAATTTTATTTTCCAGTTACATCTGCTCACTTTTTCTGCGCATAGAGACTCTCGTCAGAAATCACATCAGAAATATGGCATTGTGATTATGATACTAAAACTCCTTGGTTCAATCATTCAATTAATATTAGTTCAACCATGAGGAATCAAAACTTCCTCCATGGTTCAACATCCTTGGCTAAATACAATTTATTATTATAATAAAAAAATGTTTAAAAAGATTAAGAATATGTGAATTCCCAGATGAATTTCATAATGAGACACGAGAGCTACATTTATTGAGCAGTACATGGTTCATTTCCCATTCCAAAGTTATGATGATTGGTGACTTACTCATTGGTGGATTGAAATGGAAAAAAACTAATTTAAAATAAGAATGCCAATAATTACAGATATTAAAGATGCATTTGGGTAGGCCTAGTATACATTACATATCATTGAAAGAAGTTATATTCCAATGCATCCAGTTGATTAATGTGGAAAGCACTCATTTATGGTGACATGACTGTTGCAAGAATGGATGTATTCATATTGACCATAAAATTATAATAATGGTAATAATAATAATTATTACTATTATTATTATTATTATTATTGTTATAGAAAAAACTTACTTTTCAGAATGACTTTAATTTCTTTCAGTAGCTTTCGGTTCCTTCGGTGTACCTACATCAGCTGTCAATATTAAAATTCTTACAAAAGAAATAAACACATGAAAAAAAAAAAATAAGAGAAGCCATCAAAATCATAGTGCAAGCTACTGAAAGAAAATAATACCATTGACTCTGGAAGGTAACATTCTGCTATACATTATAACATGACAGAGTCAGATGGTAATTTCCAAGCCATTATTATTATTATTTTTATTAATATAATATAAAAATGATAACAAGAACAATATCGATAACGGTAATGTTAATGATAACTCTAATGGTAATTATAATACTGGAATCAAGATTCACAATTAAAGTCTGCTGCCCAGCAAAAAAAAATATGGAACTGAACAAGTTTTGAAAAACATTACTGAAACTACAAAAACCATTATTTTCCTCAGTCAACATTTCTGCCCTATTGTTAACTCTATAAACATAAAAATTGTTTAACTTTCATAATATAGAAAATGCTGTACTCAATTCAAATTGTTTTTTTTTTATTTTAAATATAAATGTTTATATAGAAAAAAGGTTGTTGTAAATTTCTATATTTTGTGAGATTAGTTATTTTCTCCTGGCTAGTATTGTTGGAACTATAATAATAATAATAATAATAATAAACAAACTTTTGAAAGCACTCTCTGCAATAAAGTCTCAGTTCAACCTGGTTGGTGTAAGGAACTAAGAAAAGATCACCAAATGTCTAAACTTCTAAATGCTCTCTAATTTTTGATGGTAAACAAAGGCCATAATTTACTTTAATAGTGTGAAAGGCTTAAGTAAGCCTCTCTTGAAGAAAAACAATTTATATTGTCGGTTCTTGTGGTTTTAAGTGTTATATCTTCTCCCGAAAGACAATACATTAAACAGTTAAAGCATTAATTGGTTTTTTTCGTTTCGGCCCCCTGGCTAGTATTTTAGAATAGCAGCTGGGTGATACTAAATCCAGCACACATTGATGGTTTTAAGATCATATAAAACAATTAGATACACAATTTGTAATCAGCTGTTTTTTCATTGTTCATCTTCCATCGATATTCAATCCTTCTCTCGGTCCCGGATGCAAAGGAAAACGTTAATTAATATTACTGAATTTATCTGAAGTTTTAAGACTCAGTTGCAAGCAGACAAACCTCCCCCAACCCCCCCCCCAAAAAAAAAAAACATTGAATACTAAAATCTTACCTAACCTTATATGTTTTCTCAATTTTTTTTTATATTTGGAGCTAATCTTGTTTTCATGTATATGGAATAATTAAAAATATATTTATATATATTGATACTAACATTTTGTGTGTTTTTTATTTATGTGACACAACTTATTTCATGAGGATGACACTAAAGCTATAGATTCAATTAATTCAGTGAAGGTTTCTGATTTTTTTAATATAAATTTACTAATAAAAAAGTATCTGTCTAAAACAGACTTAAGGGAGCCCTAAAAAATATGCAGACATTTCAAATTAATTATACTTAGAAAACTCTATAATATTAACGTCAATGTTACAACTGCTGCCTGAGTTCGTGTTTTAGTAGGTTCACATTTTTTAGTGATTTTTTTTTTACTGTATGTCAATGAAGAAAAACCCTATGTTCTGTTATACAAACAGACATAAAGTCTAGTTTTATTTTATTTGATATACGAGAAAATCAGCAAAATATGTCGCACTCTTTGCATGAAAGCGGCAATCGCTTTCACTGACATTAACACAATGCAGATGTACACAGACTTCGTATATTCAGTCTTTTCAAATGTGTTCATACGGTGTTCGATGTTTTATTCATGATATACTGTGATATGCACACACATTTGTTTAAATTATATTTATGAAAACAATCAGATTCTTGTTCCACATATTCATTTCTTATGATCACTGTGTTAACACATTTTAATTAAATGTAGGCTTTGTCCAATTAAATATTCTGTTGTAATAACACTGAAACAAACTAATGTAAGGTTCATTGCTTCCTTGAATGCTGGCTACTAATTACATAATTGATATCTTTTCAAGGAAAATGATCAGATATGAGGAACAGATTAAATATTAACATATTAATATAAAAGGTAATTGATTAAAATTAAAAAGAATGCAATGAATGGAGGGATGGAATAGGTTACACATGAAAAAAGCAAAAGGGTCAAAAGGATAAAAAAAATATATTTTCAAAGGGCACAAGACAAGGCAAAGCAATATAATGAAATAAAGCATATCGAAATAGATTGAAATTATTAATAAAATTGTGATTTGTCGTTTTGTTTTGAGGGAGAATTTGACCAGTATGGTAATAAAGCCATTGATCGCTTTTAATGACCATTAAGTAGTTGACTAATGAGATTCTTGAGCCGAAGTGTGTAAGTATTCGACTAAGGAGTTGTCTCCTAACGGTGATGGATTGGCTGTGTTCACGTGTGAATGGGTAAGCGTGTCCTTACCTCAATGCGCTGACTCAACCCACTTCTCGTGTGGTTGATCAGAGTAGCATGACCTATTGAATCTTGCAAGCGTTGCTGCTTCGGGATATAGTCTTAATATTTGCCATTTGCTTTTCCTTCATGTATGCTTGTGCTGTGTGGCTCTTCTCCCTTTTTTATTTTGCCCTTAGAATTCATTGCTTGGTGTTATTTTCACCTTTATATCTATGTTATATCTTCAGAACCATTTTTAAAATCCATTTTTTATCTTCTTTTCTTTGAGTGGGTTTAAATTTTAATGGGAGTGGTTGAAATATTTTGTATGAAATCATGGGCATAGGAGAAAACTACCATTGTGTGTGGGAGCAGGACTTAAAACCATATTAGTATGGGGAGAGGGTGGATAAAGTGTGATTCCTGGAAACATTTTCACCCAAATGGTTACATGCCTAAAGCGAAAACAACTTGGAGACGGAGGGGGTTGTATCCCCTTCTCCCAACTTCTATGCCCCAAGTAGGAAATATAAAATTAAAGATTAACATATATTTTGTGATTATTTGTTTGTTTAAACAAATATTATTATGGCTTAAACTGCAACTTCGTTTATAATTAATAATAGTAATAGACATGTCTTGTTTTTTATGTCAGGGAAAGCAATTTTCATATATTATACTTTTTTTATGACAGATAAAAAATTATTAGTATTAGTATTTTTATTCTTTTTATTAGATTTAATATGAAATGTAACCTGTATTTGGAAGGGTGTATCTAGGAATCTAAGAATGGGGGTGGGGGATGACGGAGACATGATGGTGAAGTGGGAGCTTGATCAGGTGAGGGGGTGGCTAGCTGGCAAAATAAGGCAATTTTTTACTACTTGATCGTGGTTTTTGGGGAACGACTGGGGGAATAAATATTTTGGAGAGGGAGTGCATTACCCACGCACCCTCTAGGTACACTACTGTGTGTTTTGTAAGTATAAGAATAAAATATAGATACAGTAGACTTGAAAGACAAATAAATTTTGATTTTCTTAAACATAAAAAAAATATAATTCATGCCATAAAAAAATTTTCATATCAAACTTTGAATGAGCTGATATGTTATTTTATTTTATTGGTAAAATCTATTAGATTCATGTTGACACTTATTCCTTTTTTGTTTCACATTTATTTTTCTAATGTTCTTTGGGAATTATTACATTTTTGCATTGAAACTGCATCTCAGATAAAAGGAAAAATAAATATCTATGAAATAAAAATACATTCAATCAAGAAAGTATAATGATGATGATAGTATATATTGACATTTGAATGTACAGTTTTCTTTGCAAGGCCGTGAAGTCATAATTATGACTGGAAGGTAAAAAACCTAACTGAAGCTGAGAAATAACCTAAAAAAATCAATACATAATTACAGTAAACCATAATAAATAGTAGCTCAGAGCAAATAATACACAGAGAAAATGTCAGCGTACTGTTGACCAAGTTAATTTAGAATTATTAATCTTTGTTATGTATCAAGAAAGAAAGGACATTAAAAGAAAAAAATTAACATTGTTATTTGACCTCAGAAGTTATATTTTCATTGACAGTCACGCCAGATATGTTGTTAAGTTAGCTGTCATTAAAATTCATGTGATGTACTGATGGTTATAAACCAACATATCAAGTAACACTGTAGGATCCTTTGCTGCTGAGAGTAATCTTTTATTAATAAACATTTATTGAGCATGATCAAATCTAGTTGATAATTTGATCCTTTTCATTTCAAAAATTGCTGTGGAAATGGCAATGTAATTACTCATATGTGGATAAATTGAAGCCATACGGTTATTATAAAAATCATGCAATGAGTACTAACTCTTAGTTTATTCAATGCTTTGTGTTTTTGACTGTAAAAATTCTTCAAAATGGCTGTTCCAAAATTGTCAACTTAAAGATTTATAATTAGAATTTATATCTTGAATTAATAACTCTTTGGGGTTGCATATGACTTTATTTTTTTATTTTAATTTTAAACTATGAAACTACCAAGAAATGTTTTCAGTATGTTCAGTACTGCACTGATTAGCGCTGCTTCGGCACTCTTACACAAGCATGCAGTCATTTTTAAGGCAATCAGAGACAATTGCTCATTTCCGTCTTGCCTAGTTAACGCTTTATTATTCTTAAAACACTATAAATGAAGCGAAGAGAAATTTATCACATAATTAACAGAGAAATTGCAGAAATGCAAACAATTTAAATAGGCTGTTTATTATTGTTATGAATTCTATTGTTATCGTATTTTAAATATATATAATAATATACAGTAATCTTATTTTAACACGGTGAAATTGTTTCAGCTATAAATTCACTTTGCTTTTATAAGTCTATTCAAAAAGCCACCAGAAAATTAGCATATTACTAATAATACCACCAAAATATTATTGCCTAAGTGGTATATAGTACAGTAAACAAAAACTATAACTGAACTAAATCACTTTACTTAAAATCATAACAGTAACTTTAGCTAACAAAAAAAAATCTTCTATGAAACATATTAAAACTACACACATAATAATTAGACCATATTACCTTCAAAGTACAGCTTCACTAAATAATAGTATTTGGAGTGTAGTTGAATAGCTTGGTGGTTAAGATGCTTGCCTTCTAATCCCAGGATCCTGGGTTCAATTCCTGTCACAGCAAAACTTTTTCTCATAGCTAAAAACAACTCCTGAGCCTCATAAAGAGACTTCTCTGATAAAAGCTTCACATTATTTCATTTATTTAAAGTGGGTCCCTGAATACCAGACAACATTCTAGGATACACTGGAAGGGTCACCCTCAGACATCATAATTTGTGGCCACAAGAAACTCACTGGGCCTAGTTAAGTAGTATCTCTATGTAATGACTTGTTTTTAAAGGCCTTTCATCTATACAACAGTTAATATGTATCTTTTATTACAGTTTTTTTTTTCAATAATTTTATCGCGCATTAATCCATGTATGTATATATATTGTTGTATAATAATATGTCCCATCTATATATAGTTCATATGTATCTCTGTCATATAAGTGGCATTGTGACACCTAATAAGATATAAACACATGATAATGTGTGGCATTCAAATACAAGATCGCTTCTTCTCACACCTGCTCATCAATAAAGGTTACACAACACCTTGTTATCTCTACACACCTGGCTATGGGTTATCTCTACTCACCTGGTTATGGGTTACTTATACATACCTGGTTATGGGTTATCTCTACATACCTGGTTATGGGTTACTTATACATACCTGGTTATGGGTTCTGTACATGCCTGGTTATGGTTTATCTCTACATACAGGTTACTGTTACATACCTGGTTATGGGTTACTCTACATAGGCCTACCTGGGTTACCTCTACATACCTGGTTATGGGTTACTTATACATACCTGGTTATGGGTTATCTCTACATACCTGGTTGTAGGTTACCACTGCATACCTGGTTATGCATTATTTATACATACCTGGTTATGGGTTATCTCTACATACCTAGTTATGGTTACCTCTACGTACTAGGGTATGGGTTACCTCTACATATCTGGTTATGGGTTACCTCTACATACCTAGTTAAGGGCTACCATACCTGGTTATGGGTTACTTATACCAACCTGGCTATAAATTACTTTAACATACCAGGGTATTGGTTAATATCTCTACACAGCTGGTGATTCCATTTGACCTGCTGAATGGTAATAATAATACAAATTATTATAATGATAAAATCAATGATACTAATAATAATAATAAAAAAATAAGAAAAACAGTATTACAATAGCAGTAATAATCCTAAATAATAATTATAATAACAACAATAATATTAATAGCTAATATAAGCAATAGTAGTAAAAGTACAGTAATGTTAATTATTATAATGATAATAGGACTAATAGTAATAAAAATAGTACTGTAATCAGCTGACTGTAATAAAAATAGTGATAATAAATAATAACTATAGTAATAATAATTATAGTAACCAGTATCTCTGTATGTGTGCTCTTGGTGCAAGAAACAAGGAAGATGAAGAAGAAACAAAAAAGTTAAAAAAAAGAAAAACCCATAAATATTTTACTTATCATATTACCACCTTAATAGAACATTTTCTATGCAAGCTGATCTATTTATTATTTTCTATCAACAGCAATATATCGCTAACTATTGGACAGGATGGCATTATGCTCATCTATTATGAGGTGCCTAATTAAACATCATATATAAATACACATTTGTTTAAACAGCTGTAGCATACTGTATGTGCATTATGAAAATATTTTTAACACGTCAGTATGTGTTTGTTGACAATGTAGGTACAGACTTTATTTGAAATTTTGAATACTATAAACATTGGTTTTTTTTTGACAAATGTACATAGAGTGTCTGTTTGTTCACCCGAAAAATAAATTATTAATAGACTTTGATAATGCAATATGATGTAGATTAAATATAACAGTGTATATTTGCATAGCACCGGTATACATCAAACAAGATTAGGCAAGGCTTTTTTATACCTTGTTTCACATTTTTATTTGATTTAAAGGTCTTCAGAGGATAACGGAAAAAACAAAACATTTTTTTTTCTTATTTAGCAAATAGTTTTGCCAAAAACATCCAAACGGAGGAGAAAATAACAATAAAATTTAAATTAGTGAATGTAAACAGTGCGCTAATTGGCCAAAAATAAAATTTTATTTTTATTTCAAATCATCAATATTGGTGGGTTGGCAAAACAAGGTATAAAAAAAAGTGTTGCCTAAAGGGTGACATCATGTCTGTGCTACCCTTGGGCTGTTTGACCAACACACCGGCTTTATCCCCCTACTCATCTTGAATTATTCACTTGGTTTTTTTAAATTGCCCACAAATTTGTGCACTGGGTGTATAGTTTATAATTCTTATTATCTGAGAACAACGGGCGATTCTGCTACTCCAACCAGTGCCGATATTGTGTCGCTGTATGTTGTTGTGCCCTTGCCTTATTTATTTATTCATTAACTGATTTATTATATTCGGCATATACAGAAAACATAAAAACAAAATACGAAAAAGGAAGGTTAGCGGCATACCAAAAGAGAATAACGGCTTAAGAGCCCTACGCCAGAGTGGATTCTCTCTAGACTGCTAACTTGAAAAAATGTTATTGTTGCTTCGGCACAACTTTAGAACACACTATCAGGCGATATAAAATCCTCTGCAACAGTTTCTTCATTCAAGAGTGCTTTGAAGATGCACCTTTTTGGTGAACTCTAAAATTTTTCTTCTCATTTTTTTCCTGACTTATTATTATTATTATTTTATTATTATTATTATACTCCTGAACAGAGAGAAACAACATGTTTCCATTGTAAGAATTTTTTTTTTTTTTACACTTTAAGACATTCTTTGCTGGGGAGTAGAAACACAAGTGATTCCGGTGCTTATAAAGAGAGAAAAATCCATTCATAATTTACCACTTAGTAAATGGCGTTCATTTGTCAAGAAATGTAATTCATCGGAAGCTGTTTATTATTCATTAAAGGATGAGCCAGAAGCGTGTTACGAGAATTCTTCCCCGTTGCAAACAGATCGCAGAAAGGTTGTGTTTAGATTTAAGATCTTCTCAGATTAGAATCCAGTTTACAGATTCACACATTAACACATCCAATTTTTGAAAGTGCCTACTAAAGTAGCCTTTGTCAAAAAGAAATCCCTTTGCTCTGTTTGCAAATGTTGTATAAATATGATGCTCTCTGATCAGAAATGTGATATATTTATTCAAAGGCTAGCTTTATGAAGATCAATATTATCTTAAAATTCATTTCACAAACATGAATAACTCATCCAGGCTCATAGGAAATGTCATTTAAGGTATTTTTAATTTTATTGAAATTTTTTTTGACAGTTCACCTATCATATATCATATTTGACAGTATTTAATTTTTTATGCATAATTATACACATTTGAGTGTGATTGAATGTGTGTGTCATCCCACTGCTACCATGTGTGTGTGTGTGTGTGTGTGTGTGTATCTGTCATCCCACTGCTGCTACCATGCATGGGTGTGGGTGTGTGTGCATGTGTGTATATGTCATCCCACCGCTGCTACTGTGTGTGTGTGTTTGTGTACTAGTGTATGGGAGATATGCGCATACCGTAAATAATGAATTTGCTCTGCAGCACTTTTTAAAATTTTTGGCGGCTTCAATGCCGAGCTTATTTGCAAAAGGTTTGTATTTGTGAACATGCTTATTACAGATTATTGGAATGTTGTACATAGGTCCATCTGACTTGTTGCAATGCCATTGTTGCATATATCAGATGAAAGGGTGTTTTTGTAACAGAAAGTTATTTAAATGTTTGGTATGTTGATGTGAGAGTAAAGATAAATTAGAAAATATTAGTTTGTGTGGAAATATTTTCTTTTCTTTTTTTTTGGAATCGTTGTTTTATTATGTATTAAATATTCATAAATAATGTATTGATCATAAAGTGCATTTGAATGTCCTCTAGGCTCTATATTCAAATATATTAGACTGCCATGTTTTGCAAAAATTGAAATCTGCATAACAATCTATTGCATATATAGGTGATGTAACCTACTTCTTTTGTGTTTTTCATTAGAAGTCACTTTACTTTGTTATAAAAAAGTGTGCTTGGCATTCCATGGCAATCTCGCATTTCCAGTATGTAAGTGCGGGGTTAGGATCTTATTCCCCTGTCCTACAGGCCAAGCCACCGACAGATTTAGAGGAAGGCTAGACCGGCTGAAAGAAAATAATTAATCTCCCAAAACGCCTCAGAAGTTATTTTTGGACGTCGAGAAGTCAAAATGTAGTGTTGTCTCAATCCGCCCCACTTTCGGCCCCCCACTTTTGAACAACTCTGGATTCCACCCCTGCAAGCCCCTATCGGACCAACAACATCTTTAAAAAATATAATACGTTCTAAATATATCTTGAACAGCTTACAGTTGTACAAATTTGCCTGTCTTTTTTAGGCATCATGGTCACTAGAGCCTTACCCCTGCTACTACAACCATCTGCCAGCGGTCCAACTGATATTTTCTTTTTATGCACCATGATAAAATTGAGTTTTTACTATATTCTCTGAAACTGTCTTGCATTTCAAATGCAAATTTTTGCAAGCATTTTACATTATTGTAATAGACTTTGGATGTATATAAAATCACACATGTACAACCACTCCCTAGAGTATTGCTCCTAGCCATGCATGATGATTTAGCACAACCAATACATTCAGCTTCATTTAGCACATCAGATACCCATTGAGCCTCTAAAGCAAGGAAACGAGATATAAATTAAGGCCATATTTGATATATGTGTCGGACACATATATATTGTGGAAGCGAGGACACGTAAGTTTTGGAGTGAAGATACATGTGATAGGGTTCAACGGCTGGCATGTGTCATGAATGTGATAACAATAATAACAATGATGATGGTGATGACAGCAGTGGCAATGATGATAAGTTTTGACTTCATATAAAGCATATGCTAGACATCTACGTAGTAGGTAGTGTAGTCCCGTATTCATTATTTGAAAGTAGGGGATTGAGCTGTTAGCCCATTGGACTAAGCCCCTGCATTGTGTGTTAAGAGTGGCCAGTTATTTCTACACCACCTTTTTCCTCCCCAGTAGTGAACCACTGAGTACCCATTTTATACTTTTGAGTGGAGAGAGACGAACGTAGGTAAAGTTCCTTGTCCAAGAACACAAGTGAAATGCACAGCGAGAGTTTGAACCCCCGACTTTGGTACCGAGAGACCGAGATGCAACCGCTGTGCCAGCCACTCACACTAAACATCTATATGTGCTTTATATTTAACAGTACAATTACCAAAGGCTTATTAAAGATCGACTAAGTCTTCAGGGTAATTTTCTCTTTTTTACAAGGAGTTCTTAAAAAATTGAGAGAGTAATGCTTGTCTGTTTGGGCAAGGCACTTTAATCCACAATAGGAAGCTGTTGATTCAGAAAGTAGAACAAGAATCTAGAACGACTTCACTCATCCGTGACTGGCATCACATGCATTCTACGTTCTACTGTAAATAAATTTTGATTTTTACAGCACATAAGCTGAGATGTCACAAATGCAAAGACGGACACACCAATGTTTAAAAGAATACAGTCCTTGTTCTGGCCTGAACTTGGATTCGGCCGACAATTTAAAGACGGAATGTAACCCACATCATGATGTCATTACATTTTACATCATCACAGATCAAAAGCTCTCTGTTGTCTCTCCACACAGGACCTTGCGGATTAGAATGGCAGTGGGCTTATTCAACTGCTTCATTTCGTTGACAATGATTTTTCTTACTGGTTTGTAAAATAGAATTCTTTGACAATAAAAATTAATATAAACCAGAGTGCTTTAATCACCATTAAGTTATCCATGTGACCAAAACAAACATGGCCGATTGGTCAGTTTAGAAAAACATTTGCGTTAATATAATTAGATAAAATTTCAGAAAATTAATATAATATTTACCCACATGAAATCAAAAAATAATTGTAGGCTAACAGAATTCAAGAACTGGATGAAAACATTTTTTACGAAAAACCCATGCTGCCACAATCCGAAGCAACCCTGATTACGCAGCGCATTGCGTTAACTATGCAGCTATTTTGTTTTGTTGAGTATTTACCAGTTTTCTATTCGACCGGTAGTCTTCGTTAAGTAGGATTTTACCACTGCGCAGGTGGGCGTGGTTTAGCAAAGAACGACCAGTCAAATACGGCCAGTGATTCATGGGGTTCTTCCCAGGCAACCAAGTATTTTCTCCATAGATACTATGTTATTTACAAAATATGTATGAGGCTTGCCATCACAACACTTGCATACTGTCCCTAAATTTTAAACTGAGTGTTAGAAGAATGTGGCAGTATTGTATACTTTCGTACAGAGAAGTTGTAATACTTTTACTCATAACTTCACGCAATGATAAGTTCAATTCTCAAAATGACCTGCCATTTTAAAGCTTCATCATCATCATCATTTCAGCCGTTTTCGGCCCACTGCAGGGCGAAGGCCTCCCCAAGCTGAAACCATCCACGTCTGTCCGGTGCAGCTCTCATCCAGGAAATTCCGGCAAATCTCACGATCTCATCCCTTCATCTGATTTTAGGTCTTCCTCGACCTCGTGTGCCTATTCGGGGAGTCCATTCAGTTGTTAGCTTCGTCCATCTGTTGTCATTTGTTCTGGCGAGAACAAAAAAAAAAAGCTTAAAATATGGAAAATATTAATATATTAAAAAGTAAGTTTTCTTATTTTGGTCATTAATGCTGGTTTTGGCATAGTTGTTGTTGAGACACAAAAACTGAAAATTGAAATAAAATTAAGAATTCCTTTGATGGTACACAAGATGTCTGTTTGTATGGATAGTTTAATTGTTCTCTTTTGTTCTTCCAAGATGCGTTTGACTGATTATTTTCTTTTGTTTATGAAGAGCTGTACCTGGAAACAGTTCACAACCTTTTAATTTATTATTCATTTCCCTCTCAAGAAATCATTTTTACTGCATCTGAGTAATCAACATATCTCACCTCCCAATCAATATTTTCATTCATGATTGGTCAATGGGTATAGCTATCATTTGTGACTTAATTACTTTAAATCACCTTTCTATTGACTTCACTGCAGCCACACTGACTTCAGACTTGTCCAACAATTACATATCATGTTCCTACTGTATCTCTAAATAGGAACTGAAAATAGTTTAAGCAAATAATAAAATTGTGCAGGCAAATAATTTTAATACCAGAATATCTTTTATAATAGAAATATTTTCCTATCTCTACATATTTAGTGCATTGGTTGAGTTGGTGGTTGGAGGGGGAAGGGGTGTGAGGAAGGAGTGCATAAGTGGTAACTAAGTAGCCACTAGCTACGAATATAATGCCATGCAGAAACATAATATAATAATAGAATATCTCGCTACTACTGCTGATATATTAGTTGAGACTTTATGTCATGTTCAGTTGTGGTTATATCTGTAGAATTTTTCAGATCTATCTATGTGCATTATCTATCAACATTTTTATTACGCTATTTACATATTTCTCAATGTAGAATAAATGTATATATATATACAATATACCTATAGTAATAAAAATGACGATTAAACTTTGTAAATGAATAATAATTTTACATAGCTGGTTCATGTTTTACAAGGAAAATATGATATTGAGAAATACAAGAACATTCTTTTATCACCTTTTTAATATGCTGATAATTTTTTTTTATCGTTATATATATCTGTAAAATAATGCCTTATATTACTTACCATGATAATATTGTTGTATATGGGCACCTCATAGAGGTACAAATAAAGGCCACTAGATTAATCATTTATAGTAAAGAAGGAAATTTATGTTTTCACGGATTAAGACTTTCAATATTTTAATTATGGAAGTTATCTTCAAAGTATATATATTCACTCTATAGCTTTTATGTTTCTTCATGGCTCCATACAGCTTTTTATTAATTACAATCTTTAATACTGTATGTGGAAAGAATAATTAGTAATTCATATGTGATATCAAATTTATGATAAGAACATCAATACATTTACTTATCGTATATTATCCCAGTATCTCATTTAAAGAGAGTTAGCTACATAGGCTATATATAAACAGATAAACAATAACACTAAAGCGTAAGGTACATAATATTGCCCCGAATTATTTTGAGCATAGCTTTTCACCAGTATATACCAGTGAATGATGACAGGTGGTAAAATATAGTCATTAAGAATATACATTAAAGCCAGCAATTATTTTTTTTATACAGATATTGTTTCTGGAGGATCTATTCTCTTCTACATAATATAATCATTGAAAGTGTAAAGGATGGGTAAGTTACCCTCACAGACAGATATAGCATTATTTAGCATTATAGCAGAAGTTATAGCATGATTTACAACTAGGAGAAAAACATGTGGGAGGGCATCTTCACAATCCTATTGTGGGCGTATTGCCTCCCACTCTGTAGACTTCAGTCAAACAAATTGTAATTACAAATGCCTTTTTACTCCTTAACTAAACGTGATTTCTAAGAAAAAAATTGTACCAATCATAATTTTGTAAATTCAGCAATTACCTCAGTTGGCCTTTAAAAATGTAATAAATTATGTGAACAACATTTAGATGCATCCCTTTAATATTATTATGTATTTAACCTGTGAATTCTATGAAAGTTTATGTGCAATTTTGAAAGAATATTTTTTTTAAGTTGAAAGTAAATTTAAGTTTTAATAGACACATTGAGTATAATGAAACTTATATAAGTTATAAATGAAAGAATTTTTTTTTAAAGTTGAACATAAATTTAAGTTTAAACAGACATGAAACAGAAATGTGAACTTTTATCCATTATTATTCTGCAGGTTTAAATGCTATGAACATGGTAAAAAATGTTGTCAAACTTTGTTTTTTAAAAGTAAAAAAAAATAATCTAAATTCAGGCCGAAGTGTAAAGATCGAAAATACTAAATATACCGTATATCAAACTTGTTTGTTCTTTGGCTTTGAATAGTGTTTCTCTTGAGTATATAGTGTTTATGTGACTCAAAACAATTACGGTCTCCATAGTAACAACATTGGCAGTGACGCTAGCATTTGATGTGTTACTTGAAGTCATTTGAATGATAGGTTATTCGAATAGAAAAAAAAATCATAATAATGTATGTGCTTTAATTATTTTTATCATTGTCATTATCATCACCACCACTACCACCATCATTATCATCATTGCCATCACTGTATACCACTATCATCATCATGATCATTATCATTATCATTATCAGATTCACCATTATCATAGCCACCACCATTGTCATAACCATAATCATTTTCATCATCATCATCATCATCATCATCATCATCATAACTATCATTTATTGTCTTTTTTGGCATACACAGTTGTTCATAAAATATATTTTTAATAATATCTAGTTAAAAACAATAAGAAACGATGATAAAAAATTAGTTTAAATGCATACATTTTAAAATGTATTTCAATCAAAAATATTAAAATATATTAAAAGACTGATTATTGCCCATGATTATCATCCTTATCATCATCATCCTTATTGTCATCATCGTCATTTTCCTTATTGTCATCATCATCATTATCTTTATTATCATTATCATCAACAGCATTATCATCACAATCCTAATCATCTTCATTATTATTATCCATATCATCATCATCCTTATTATCATCATTATCGTAATGATAATCCTTATCATCATCATAATACTTATCATACTTATCCTCATTCTTATCAATATCATCATAGTCATCCTTATCATTATCCTTATCCTCATCATTATCATCCTTATCATCATCATTATCATCATTATCTTCATCCTCATCATCATAATCCTTATCATCATCATCATCATCATTTATGTTATCATTCTCATTTACATTAATGGCAATAATGAGAAATTAGTCTTTTATTGATAGAAAAATTGTGACAATATTCCAAATTATTATTTTAATTCATGTTATAATTAAAGTATTACCATTTCATTATTACTGTCATCATTGAAGGGTAAAAAGAACAAAATGTATTACAAGTATTTATTTAGCTTTGTTTATTTATCCAATGTCACTGCTCACATTATTAAATTACTTAGCAGTCTAGCAGTGCTAAATCTCTTAGATTTTGTTTATTTGCTGTTTAGATTACAGCTTAGAAGTATTTAGCATTTAACTATCCATTAGAAATTTCTCTGCTCTTCAAAACCTTTTTAATCGCAGGCCATTAAATCACACTTGGTAAAGGCTTTGAAAATCGCAGGGTAAGACGCACTAATGTGCACTATATTTCACACTGACATTAATGGCATTCTGCTGGTCTCCTGCGTACGGCATCTCAAGAACGATTCCGAAACTTAAAAAAAGATAGTCATCAGAAGCAAGGAAGCCGAGTCCCTAGGCATGTTGAGTAAAACAGGTCTGCTCCGCAATCGAGAGAAAAAACGCCAGCAAGATTTAGATCACCATTTTCGATGGATGAAATTTCTCTACACATTCAATTTACACGCATTCATTTGTAATATTTCAAAAGCACGTCAAAGAAGCAAATCAATTTCTGATGTTCCACAGCCTCGGAATCATGTTCTTGATATTACATTTCAGCATCTCACAACTAATAGAAATTTTTATTGCAGTAATTTACCGCTAATGATCAACTTAAAAGAAGTGAAATTTCTGCTCAACGATGTAGTCAAAAGAACTTTGGATTGAAGATATCACAATAACCTATTTTCATTTAAGAAAGTATAATATATACTCCAAGTATTCCTGATGATAACATAATTAATGTTGAAATATTGAATCCCAACACGATGGCATGCATTTCAATACTTGGAGTATGTATATACTTTCTTATCTGAGATTAATCAGTGGACCTTTCGACTATTTTCATTTCTTTTCTATGTTCCTTGTGTACCAGAATACGTATTTTCATATTATTATTTCTTATTTTTATGATTTTACTTACTAATACAAGATTTACTATACATGGAAAAACGATTAAAAATTAAATCAATACAATAAATTATTCATTTAAAAGCATCAAAAATGTTATTAAATTTAAAGGAGACAGATTGAAAGGTTCAGTTTGAATTAGAGGCTTTTTACTGCAACATTCCTTAAATTGAGAACCAGTCAGTGTAAAGGCTTATATAAAATTACAAGACTGTATAAGAAAATTATATATCTGTAATTTGCAAGCAAATAATTTTCAAATTTTCCATTTGAAAATGAACTACTTTACTTAAAATAAAAAAATATTAAGAAATAAAATATTTAAATATAAAATTAAAACTTTTGAGTGCTTCTCCCAGGTGAGACTGTGATACTCCCCTTGGGTGGGTCACTAGTCTATCACAGATAGGGGGATCTATAATTTTTCAAATGGAGGGTGGGGGAAGGGGGCACAACAGTTTCAGAATCTAGGTAATTGAGTAGCACATAACATTGATTTGCATTTAAATTTTTAAAATTTAATAGCAAAATGGGGGGCAAGCTATAGAATGTTCTTTATTATTATCAATATTTTATTTTTGACTTTGTTTTTAAACATGTTAAGAATGCAGAATCTGTTATTGTGGATTGTGCTGTTTATTGAAAAATTTTATTTCAGTTATATGTGTTTCTATTACTTGTATGTAATGAATAGAAGTAATAACTAAGCAATAACTCCAGCTTTTGAATCAAAATTTTGAATATTCCGGGCTGATAAAAATAATTTTTACCATCTGTTTGCTCTAATACTATAATTTCATATCATTATCTGTGCACATGCCATGTTCATATATTTTAAAGCATTGCATTATTTCTGTTTTTAGATTCAGACTTCTTTTATTGGTTGTATGATATTATTAATAGATTATAATATTCAGTTGTTATATAATGCTTTATTTCTTTGTAGATCACAGGACTTTATCTGTTGTAAGTATTTCTGGCCGGTCATTGTATACAAAAATAGACACTGTCACCTTAACTTGCTAGCGAATTTATAATTATTGTGGAACTTCAGTTTGGATTGGATTGGATTTATTTGGTGTAAACACCAAGGATAGCCCACAAAAGTCTGGAAGAAGACTTATTTCTAGTGGGGTCCTTCTGGTGGTGATTGAGCAGTACACCGGGAGACAATTCCCTACTCTTTTCCTAAGAGTGTACTGCGTTCTTTAACGTGCACATGGGCCATAAATGCACACGGGACTAACGGCTTAAACGTCTCATCCGAAAGACGGTGTGCTATTGTAACTTATGTTTCAGTCCTCTAGCTGAAACACAAGGAGAGGCAGCGATGGGAATAGAACCATGGACCTAGAGGTCTCCACGGTTCAGCGCACACAGCTGAGCTAAGCTGCACTCTTTTACTAATACCCATTTTATACACCTGGATGAAGAGGAACACATGTAGATATCATGCTTGTGGGACTTTCTCTACCAAGGTGTACAAATGGGTGCCTGGTGGGATGGGAAGCAAACATTGATTTGTAAATTTTTAAAAATAAATCAACACTTGGATAACCAATGGAAAGTCCAAAAACTATTTCCAATGAAGTCATTCTGATAGTGAATTTAAGCTTTCCAGCTGAAACTCACTGTGAGTGAGGAAATGGAATAGACCTTCCCATCCCAGAGTGTCAATAAAACTGACCAAACAGAACAGGAATACGCCTGTGTCCAACAAGCACATGTGTTGTCCCACAAACACGTCTTTGCGCATGTTTTAAGACTGTCCTTTTATGGGACCATAGCAACAATATCTGTTGAGGGGTGGGGGTGGGGGTCTTAGTGGAAAGGTCCATAAAACTAGAGTACAAAGGATCTCCGGGGTTGTGCACACAAAGTTGATACCACCATTGTAGCCAGTTGATATGCTGACCACATGGTATTAGATAACATTTATTAAAGTTATTTTGGGCTTTTTCTTGATAATAAAATATGTATATTTTGTTTTTTAAAAAGCAGACAATAGATTATTAAAAGAGTTTGAGTCAGTCAGTCTTAGGTATTTACACATTTTTTTTACCTTTATTAATTTATATTATACAAGTTTAAAACCATTCATTGTATTCTTATTCTCAATGACTAAGTCCATAATTTTTCTTAAATTTGAATAATGTGTGTAGCATGTTTTACCCCCTTGGTAATTGCTGAGTATGATGCTCTGTAGCTTAGAAATTACCAAGTAATTGCTCTTCCCCTTATAGTTCAGGCTACTTTTTCCCATTAGTCAAATGAAATGCCAACTAAAATTTACATCAATACAGAATAGAGCGTATGGATGAAACATTCCAGGTTAATTAAATGAACACGGTACATATTTAATTCTACTTTCAGTGTACCGGTATATTAATAAACATGCTGAAAGCAAAATAGAGAACACAGAACTATAATACACAATAAATGGATAGATCGAAATCTTTTTTATTCTAGATACTCAGTCAGTATTGTTACACTGTTTCTTCCCTGAGGTCCAAGGTATGTTCTTGAATTACATTAAATTACAAAACAAAATTAAAAGAAAAATACATTAAAAAAAACAAAAGAAAAAAACAAATAGATAAATTAAATGAGATTTTTATAGTTTTATAGGGTTGTAGGGAAAGGGAATGAATACGTAAATGCTCGAATAGGCGCCGCACCAAACGTGATTTTTTCGTTAAGCGCCGCTCTGGAATAAGTGCCTCGGCGCTTAATCGAGAGTACATAATATTACACTGTGTATAATGAAACAAAATAAAAATAAATGTATACAGGGTTAATATGACTAACTAAAACAATTAAGACACAATCATTTTTTATAAACGTTTGTTTACGATTATAGGACCTATGGTAGGCCTACTGAACTACGGGAATATGTAAAATAGGTTACATGGGAACAGGCATGGAAAGCGCCACGCCAATATTTTTTTAATAAGCACCGCTCTCAAATAAGCGCCGCTGTTGAATAAGCGCCGCACTGAAGCCTCCAAAAATTTTATAAGCGCCGCGGCACTTATTCGAGCATTTACGGTATTGCTAAGTTTATTAGCTTATTCCTGTTTTTTTTTAAATGTAAAATAAGTATTATTTTTGATCAAGTATAAAAGTAAATACATAATGTAAAAAAAGTATTTGAATTATTTGAATAAAATAAATACATTAAATTAAATAAAAGTATTATTTTTTAATCAATAATTTGTTCTTAAATATGGTAAACAGAATCTTTTGATATCTGGAGAATGTAAGTTGCTTCTACTATTCTAGGAGATTGAGCTCATTTTTTGGGAATAACTCATGCATTTCAAGAAGATTTCTGGAGGTTCCAGTAGACTTGCATCATCTTTTTATTTGTAAATATTTTTATTTTCATTTGATTCTTAACAATTAGGATGTGCACTGAGTTTAAGTAAAAATAATATAATAATAATAATAATTGTCGATTTATATAGTGCATATTGTAGACTAACCTCTATGCGCTTTACATTATTACCCCCGTATCAACAACATGGAACACAGCACTCATGCCCCATAGTGTTGCAGCTGTAATCAGCGCATGGTTGTGTTTGAACCTACCAGGTATCCACTGTACTCCTGGGTGGAGAGAGACAACTGTAGATAAAGTGCCGGGCCCAAGGACACAAGCGACTTGCACAGCGAGAGTTTCAAACCCCCAACCCCAAGGTTGGGAGTCCAAGCCACAACCGATGCGCCAACCACTTCTACAAAATAGTATGAATGTCACTCCAAAATAGTATGAATGTCACTCCAAAAATTGGCAAGACAATTTTATTTAAACATCATCATGTATTATTCCTGATGATACTTAAATAAAAGTGCAACGTTTAATAAAATTACATCTTAGGCCTATATGAAATTGGTGCCCCCTTGTTTAAAAAAAATTCTAGATCCATCCTTGAATAACATTAGCTACAATCATTACTTAAAGTATGATTATTACTTTAAAAACTTATTAAAAGATAATTGTGAGGACCATATACTGCTTATGATAATGCCTAAAATGCAATACTTGACCTTGTATACATATAATCTAAATTTAATTCTCAAAATACTAAGCATTCTATAAATCATAAGATGTTAATCATCTAACATATTAATTGTCCCAATTCGGAATAAACCTAAGAAAAAAACCTAACCCTTCAAATTTTACAGGCCAGGTAGATTGTGGTATGTACTCCCATTACGTGTCAATTGCAATTTTGGCACCGATATGTTTGAATGTTCTTTAGGAGAGCATTTTAGTTACCAAGCTAATTTATATCTGGTGTATGTGTTTATTTTGTTTTATTGATGAACCTGTGCCTCTTGGGAGACCAGTACTAATGTATTGAAAGAGTATCTTTGGAATTAAGATAGATTTGATTGGCTGATTAATCGTGATCATCCCCCATCCATCATCCTTTGTCCATGGTCGAGATACTTCCAAAAATATGTTCTACTGGACTGGTTGATACAGTAGATGAGATACAGTTGTTTATATGATGCATGCTAATATCTTTGTAATTTATTATTCATCATTATTTTTTATATCTACATAAACATTAATTAAACGAAATTATAAAGTTTAATTTGTTTTTGTTTACTTTTGGTGACATGTATATACATTAGAAGATGGTCTCAGGCAAAATGTTTAATTTAGGTGAAAAAAACAGAATTAAATAAAGTAAGACAATACGATCATTTTCCCTATTTATTCAAATAAATGAATAAACCCCTTCCCCTTAAAATAAACGCACCCTCCAGAGCCTAATTTGAAATAAAAGCCTTCCTCGAATGAATGCCTCAGGGTTTTATTTTTTTCTAAATGCCCACCCCCCCTTCCCTAAATGGAAGCAACATCATTCTCAACGTATTCTATTAATGTTCTACTCAAGTAGAATTACATTATTCTAACCTGGTTAGGATCTATAAGTCTTTATGATCATGCAATAACACATTTTGATGGTAAGTATGTGTTGTAGTCCCACATTTACAGTGAAATTAAGGTACTGTGATGGAACGGAAAGTTTTCCATTATTTCTTTTTTCTATCGTTTTTGTGGCACATTGCATTGCTATTGCTATTGCTACTGCTTTTGTTTTATTGATTCGTGTGTAAGTTTGCATACCAGATGAAAAATATAATGCATTGGCTGCGTGAGCAATATTTTCGATACTGTGAGTAACTTGATATTTCTAATTTGTTTTTTTCGATTATATAATAATAATAATATGTCGTTCTTATATAGCGCTTAATGCCTTAACAAAGCCTCTAAATGCTTCACATTACTACCCCGGCCGTTTGATCAAACACATATTACGGAACACATTGAACACCAAATTAAATTATTAAGTTAAATTATATTATTATTCCATAATATTGCAGCTAGTAATCAGCGCAGCTGTGTTGGAACCTACCAGGTACCCACTTGTACTCCTGGGTGGAGAGAGGCAACCATAGATAAAGTGCCTTCCTCAAGGACACAAGCGATTTGCACAGTGAGAGTTTCAAACCCCTGACCTCGAGGTTGGGAGTCCAAGCCACAACCGATGCGCCAACCGCTTATATACAGTAATATTATTGTTAATATATATATGTTAAGTAATTTATGCCTAGTTGGTATTCTGGTCTTGCTTAGCTTAAGAATACAGACGGAATCTACTGTTAAAAATCGGTATAATGTATGCGTTTACCAATGATTTAATTAATCTTTGTTTTAATACGTATAGTTTCGTCCTGTGGTTATGTGTGGTATTAAATCAGTGTTTGCTATGCCATGAAGTTAGTTCTATGAATTTGGTGTTACTGATCCAGGTATTGAGCTTGTTACTCTAATAATTGTTTTTCCATATATATACCATAATGTAATACAATAGTAATGACATTCAAGTGACAATGTTATAGTGAGTGCATTTGAATTGTGAATGCTTATGTAATAATTAATTAGTTAATTGTTGCAATTGTTAATTATTGTGATAATGATATATTTATATAATTATATTTATGAATATGCTATTATATATTATAGGGTCTTTTGTTACAGATGGTGAATACCTGTGTTACTGTGTACACCTGTGTTACTATGTATATCTGCGTTACTGTGTACATCGGATGGTGAATACCTGTGTTACTGTGTACACCTGCATTATTGTGTATATCTGCGTTACTGTGAACATCGGAATAAAAGAAAAGGCAGTAATTGCAGTCTGTCTCAAAACGTATTTTGTTCTTCTGAATGGGTATTTGGTTTCATCCACCAAGCCTCAGTGGTCGAATCCAGGCTAAATCAATACTGAGGCTTCCCAAACCATTACAGTATGTTTAATTGAGTATATCTTGTACAACTGATTTTTTTAAGACACAAAAAGGGTTTTTGATGGAAAACTTGGAAACTATTAATGAAATAGAGATTTTTGGATATTGTGGGTAGGGGGAGGGTGTAACTATTCCTTTTTTCAAAAGAAATAAAGAATCAGTTGTACAACATATAATATTTTTTCTCTCAGGAGCTGGCTTTAATATTGCCATGTTGTCTATTGAAGAGGACAGAAACATATCCTTAGGGTTCCAGTTTTAAAGAACTATGTTTGCTCTTTAAGTAAAGATTAATTAATTAAAAAACCTCTTAAGTACATAACCCCATCTTTGAATTAAATACAAATTACTTAAGATTTATCTATTTTGAAGAAGAAAGAAGAATAAACAATATGTTGAGTGGGAAGTGACTCACTACTTAGAAAAAGGAATAAAGAGTTTGATGATCAACAAACCTGATTGTATTTGAATTAATGACAAATTAATTCATGTGTCTGGCCAGTTTTTCTTGAAAACCTATGGTGAACAACCTCAACATTTTTTTTTTGATAATCTATGTTAATCATTCCCAAATAATCGTATTTCTTCTTATATATCTGATAATGTTTGAAGAAAATATTTTAGTCATTCTGAATTCAATTGAATTCTAAATTCAATACACAAAATAAGAAATTGAAATTTTGAATTTAATTACTTTTCAAAATCATTATCTAAATATAGCTAATGTATCTTTAAGTTAAAGAAGAGAAATGTAGGGAAATAAAATATTATTGTGTTAAACTTAGTATCTAAAGGCATTCATGGTATATTCTTTGTTAAATTCTCAGCTTAAACTCTGGTGCAATTTTAAAAAAAAAATTTATTGTGGTGTACCTGTGAAGTAACAGTCTTTCAACAGCTGTGATTTTTATGTACAGCCATTTCTCCTGCAGCCTTCGTCTCACCACCAAACTCCATATTTTAACAGTTTTTCTCACATTTTGATGCGTCCTCATTCCATTAGGTTGTATTACCTGTCTATTACTGTCCCATTCTCTTCCTTCAAGAGTCTTAAATTATAATCAACTCTTTCTTAGTTTCTGTCAGTACAACGCCCAGTGGCGAGTACATGTGAGCTCAGAGGCCTCTTAATTGGGAGGATTCAAAGACACTAAAAAGAACATTTAAAAAAAGGCAAGCATGACACATGCATATGCACTAAATTTACCTGTAAATTAACAACCGCTAAGGAAATTGGAAAAAATATATGTGATATATTTGCCATGCATCAAGAACTAGTACTGTCTAAAAGCATGCGCATGAGTGTGGAATATAAAGTGCTTTAATCAGATTTGAATTCTCAACAAAGCCTTAATGGCCTAGTTGGTTAAGGCACCTACATAGACAGCAGGAGGTCATGGGTTTGATTCCTGATTGTGGCACTTACTTTTTCACACTCGCAGATTCCTCTTCCTTAACGTTTAAATTTTGTTTATATATATTTAGAGCATTACGTCATATATATATATATATATATATATATATATATATATATATATATATATATATATATATATATATATATATAT
>NW_022731216.1:371904-400125 GCF_011630105.1 Anneissia japonica | reverse complement strand
GTATATATATGTATATATATATGTATATATATATATATATATATATGTACAATGATGACTTTAATAGATAAACTTCAGTAACTAACCCTTGTAAATAATTGTATCATTTTGTATTTTCTGTTTTATTTATGTCCTTGATTAATTTTTTATTATATGTCTAACTTTTATACTAATTTTATTTTTGCATCGGGAAGACAAATTTTACTTGCGTTTTATGTACCAGTGACAATAAAAGAATCTTGTATCTTGTATCTTGTATATATATTATATAGGAAGACAGTTATACAAAAGACAGTTATACAGTTATACAGTTATATAAAAGACCATATATGCATTTTGTAATCGTCTTCCACATTGTTTATAAGTGTCTAAAACTGGGCACCCAATGCATAGCACTACCATTAACTGACAAATTCATTGCCACTCTCTGTGAGCGCTTGACGATGTGACACTATCTGCTAATTTTTAGTGGATTGTCATTAAATCAGTAACATATCTATGGACGGGGGCGACTCCCCAACTGAAACTGTTCAAAGCATCAGGTTCGGATTTATCAAACTTGCTTATAGCCAGAGTTCTGTCTGGTCTAGCTTAGCCACACTGACAGACACATAGGATAAGTTGATAACATAAGTAGTCATAGTCCCTTTAAATGCAAAAATATGTAGTTTAAATTTTACCATATCACTTAAAGAACCATATCTATTTGAAATTCCTTCTAAAATTTGTTAGTATAAATGTCATATCTATGGAGAATGAGATGTATACATGTCGTTTAAAATCCTTTGTTTTCAGTGTATTTTGATCTGGAACAGCAGTTTCCTTTTACGTGCAATAATATCCGTGGTGTACCGTTATGTGTGATATTAATTACACAAACTAAATCCCGCTTAATTTCTATAGGATACACTCGTTCATCTCCTGCAAACATCAGTGCATGGTTCTCTGCATAACTGCACGTATGTGTAATTTATCGTCATCCATTACAATCGGAAAAATTCTCCCAACTCACGTCAGGTAGCAATGAAGTACGTGTAGAATTAGAGAGATCAGTCTAAGGTATAGAGGTAAAATTGGCTTAGCAACCCGTATCCGTGGAATTAAAAATAAAATGCTTTTAGATACAGGCACTTAAAGAGTACCACCATTCAAGAAGTCAATTAGCTTTTTACAAGCAAGGGAACATTTTCAAACTGCATTCTTATATTTATAAATGGAATGTCAACGTCTGTACATAAAAAATGAAATGGATTTTATATGTAGAATAAACTTGCGTGCAAGTGGGTAAAGTGTAAAACAATATAAATCATCTTGTTTATTCAAATTTTACCGTACAAGTTTCACTCATAAACATGGTAATATAGATATTCATGAATAATTTTGATATTCTCCAGTCTTGATCATTAACTATTTCTCGGTTGTCGCTATTTCTCTCCTGATCATTCACGTCAAGCATCTCTTGTCTCTTTTATTTGACAGGAACTTCGTTGATAAACGCTGATCTATCTGAGCTTAGTTGTCAGCACGTGAATGATGTACCTGTTCATTCGGTTTCAGGAGTTCAAATAAATTGTCTCCGTTTCTCCTTACAATCTTTGTAAATATGTTTGTGTATTTAAGAAATTTATTATAGTTCAGTTTAGTTTGATTCAATTCATTTAGATTTGAAATACAATATATAAATGACAAAAAAATCATACAACAAAACAAATGACAATATCTGAAAGAACCAAGGAAAAACCCAAGAAAGTTAAAAAAAGAAAAGTGTTGTTTGCATTGGGGCCTTAATACAAAATGAGAACATTGACAATTGCACAAACGAGGTTCATAATAAAAAGTGAAAAAACAATAATTACAATGTAAACCATAAAGACACGAGTGGTTGAATAACAGTACCATTTAAACATTCATATAAATTAAAAGACAGAGAACTGTGGAAACAAATAACTCATGTCAGTGCGCATTCTGCCGTAGGTGGAGATAGCGATTAATGATGATAAATTTAAGAAATAAATGATTGTAGTAATAAAAAAAATAAATAAAAAAAACAGATTGTGAAAAATTACAATTAGGAATAACAATGAGTGATATACTAGGTCAAATAATTATTTAAAAATTTAAAAAGACATAAAATTTATTGAGAAATATTTACAATTCTTAAATAACAATTTATTTACAATTAGTAATTTCAAAATTTTCCATAAAAGTCGCAATTCATTTATAAAAATAGAATATCTGCTTTTTAATAATAATAAATTGGCCAAATCAATTAGAAAAAAATCAAGCCTGAAAGACAATGAAATTAATTTATTAATTTAAATTTATTAAAAATAATGAATTATCTGCACATTAAATAATTTCAAAATTGGTCAAATTTTGAAGCCATGTTGGTTTCGAATTGTTTATCTGGAATCTGATCTGCTGCAGATTTCAATAAATATTTATGCATCTATTTTTTGGCCTATTTGAAATCATATTGATTTTTTTTTTAATCTTTTATTCATCCAAGTTGTGTAGTTTGTTTTTAGTTATTCATCTATTGTTGTTTTATCTCTCCATTCCTTGTTACTTACAATCTGTCTGATTACCGAATTCAGGACTTAGATGTGACTGTGTGGCACGACTAGTTGGAAGAACGTGTATAGCCGTACAGTATATCTATCTGCCTATCCATTCCATTCTCAAGGGAAAGATAATCATTGTTTGAAAAAAGAAAAAGAACATGCAGAGAGAACAGACTATATCAGTGGCGTTATCAAAGAATTTGAAATAGAGGGGCCTAGAGAGGAATTTTCACAGATGGAGGGTCTATACTACCTCAGCACTAGCATGGTTGGGGCTGAGGTACTGTAAGAAAATTTTATGATTATGGAACTTCTAGATGGCCGGAAATGGAACTCTTAGACTCAAAATTGGATAATTTTTTTTTTTTTATAAATTTTTATTATAATTTTAACAAATTTAGGGGGACTGGGTCGGCTGGGACCCCCTTGAATTCATTCACTACTGTATTTACACTAACGAACAAATATAAACCAAGACTCCCTATTGACACATGTGGACGGTCCCCCTGGTTAAATATGCTTTTAAAATGAAATTTTAACTACATCTATCGCAAATTCTCCAATGAGTGCCGCTGCGCCTATCAAATGTTAAGAACTTAAGTGTGCGCATTTATGCGGGAATGTATATTTATAGTACTCTTGTATTTAAAGTGAGTGTTTGATTTAATATTTGGACAATGAAAACCAGTGCCAATTAACAAGTTGGATGGTCACTGCATGCTACCAGATGCTAGTTTCCACTAAACATATAACTTGAGTCACCTCAAATGTATTATGAATAAGCACCTTATAGTTAGGATTTAATTATTGCTTCTCTTATCTCCTATGCTTCAAGTGGCCAGAATACATACGTGTAGCTACTTGTAAGTCTAATGCAATTGATCCTCGTCATGGAACAATATCAAGTGGACTTTCCTCATAGCTTAATGCTTAAATCAACTTGTATCTTTACCCCTGCCCATTAATAACATATAATTTATATTTGATATATATTTAATACATTTTATTGTCATTTATAGAGCCATACACATTGATGCACAGGTCTGTAATTATTGTTGATTCTGTTATTATTTACTTTCATTATGGAATTGTTAATTTATGATATATATTTTTGTCAGAAAAAAGCCAGTCAAATTATACAAATCACTCATGGCACCACATCTTGAATATTGCCATGTTGTATGGGGACGTACAAATCAAATACAAAGTAAAACTCTCCAAATTCTACAAAACCGTGCAGCTAAAATTATTTTCCAGTACTCAAGCTCTGCAAAGCCTTAAATGGATGAATTTAGACCAAAGGTTGTATATAAATGAGGCCATCACTATGTTTAAGATTATGAATAACCTTGTACCTCATTATTTATCTAACAGATTTGTCTCTAAAAACAATTACTATAATATAAGAACTAAACCAGAATTAATATTGCCAAAACCAGAAGTTTGTCATATAGAGGTGCCAAACTTTGGAATGAAATTAGCAATGATGTAAAAACAGTTAAGAAATTGTCCTTATTTAAAAAGTATATAATTGCGACATTGTAATAACACGTAACTGTTAACACCTTTATGGTAGTTTCTTACATAAACTACAGTATTTTTGTTTTGTTCGAGTTTGTTTAGTGTAATTAAGTTAGTTTAAGATTTAAGTCTAGTTTAGATATTTGTGTGTTTAAACAATTGTTTGATTTGCTTATTTTAAGTCATTTCATTTTTTTTTCTGGTTAAATTGTTGTATACACGGCCTTGCAGAATAACAACTGTTAGTTGAGCCAAGATTTCCGTGTGTTTTTAAATAAAGCTTATTATTATATGTGTTTTCGTTTCTAAATTTGTATATTTTGAATTTAGGTTTTTTTTTTTTTAAATCACTTTTGGTCCTCAGACTACTGGTCTTCATCTACTTAAAGATCCAATTAAAGACCACCTCCATTTAAAGACCAGCTTTCTGCAGGCCCATAATTATGTCTATCTTTTATTTTTGTATAATATTTTTTTCTAATTAAAGATCAAATCTGCTATAAGACCATGGAAACCCTGGTCCCAAAAGTGGTTTTTAATTGGAGGGAGACCTGTAATGTTTACACCCACCCCAGATGTAGGCCCATGCATGCATTTTACTACAGATATATTAATGCATACAGGACTATATTGTTAGGGACGTCATAATTCCTGTACAAAGCAACTTGGAATTTTAGTTATGCTAGCAAAATTCCAGGTAAGTATCCTCCTTTTGAATCAATGCACATTCCATGGGTAAAAATCATGCACACACACATTCGACTATGCTCCTATAATATTGATTTTAAATTTCGGTAAACAAATTCAGAACAGGCCGACATTCAATTTTCCAGAAGCATGCAAACATCATTTAGACGCCTGTATTAATTTTCCAGGCACCTATATATAATATCCCAGGGTTGTGCTTAAATTTTCCCAGGGTTGTGCTAATGTTTCCCATGGTCCAGCTTAAATCTTTCCCGGGTCTTTAATACTTGTACTAGTTTTGTGGATCCAGGTGTATGTATACTTTTGCAGTTGTGTTTTAATATTTATAAGTGCAGTATAATATATTTGATCCTTTTTAAATATCCAGAATTTTGTAGCATTTTTCATTTCACCTAATATTTTTTGTTTACAGATTACATTAATCAACCAACTTGTCACTTGTGACGTAAACACTCAAACTCGCTTATGTAATGACTCAAATACCTTTAATGTTTTTTTATACTGGCAACATACATAACTGTTCCTCCATCTGACAATCAGCTTATATATTCAGCATCCAATACAGTTTGCAGTGGGAGATTCGAAGGCGGCCCAGTTGGTGCTGGTGCCATAATCATAAATTTCCTTACTTCTACCCAAACTATGGTAGGGCTGAGGTGGTCTAGATCCTCCATCTGTGAAGGTCTCTCCCTGGGCCACCTTTATTTTGAATTGCTGGATCCACCACTGAGTTCTTGAAGATGGCTGTTGACTGAGTAAATACTAATGTATTAGGATTGTTGTTTAATCTTTGTACTATTTACATTTCTTAACATATTACAGTATATTTTTTTATATGTATTTAGTAAAACATTCTAGTCTGTCAGACTTTTATTAGTAATTGTCTTTACACGTGAAAGCAAAAAAGTATTGTTTCTATACAGATGATTTTTCTATTTCTTTCCTGTTTTCTTTTTTGTGCAGGGTTTTTTTTTTACCCTCTAATTTGGCCATTTTCCGTGCTTAGATCATCTTCAAAATTACTGCAAGACTTACAAAAAGGTGCATCTAGTAAAAGGCATTTGTGATTATTACTGTATTAAACAATATTCACCCTCAGCCTATAAAATTTCAGAAGGTAGATAGACTGAAAATCGACTGAGGATTGGGTTCTATTGTGGTTAAAGCTCTCAACTTGACAATCACCTCTGCATTGTAGCCCTAGTTCAAGTCTCAGTTGTCCAACAGGGGGGACTTGAGCTCCTAGGCTCGAGCTGGATGAACTGGTTGAGAGGGGGTTCCCCCTCCCGAATGAGATTTTTTAAAGAATATCAACCTCTGGATGGCTGATAATGGCACTCTCAGACTGTGACAGACATGTGTTGGCTTGGTGTGGGCCTATTTTTATATGTTTTATGGTCTGACTGCCCGACGAGCTCTGTCCGGCGGGGGGGGGGGGGCCTTGACCTGTCCGGTGGGGGCTTAAGCCCTCCCTGCCCCCCCGCTGGTGCCGCCACTGCATGTTAATGAGGAAAAGCTCCTATGTTCTGATTTACAGTCAATTTGTGGCTGCTTCAGGTCACATTAATCATATTATAATCGTTTTTTCCTATTTATTATCACTAATCATAGTTTGTTAGTATTAAAGTCCCAAATGCAGACTTTGTTAGTCAACGTTGTAAACAAGCTAGAAGTTAATTAACAAGAACTGTGTATGAATATTCAAAATCTTTAATTAATGTACTGGTATTTGTATTTCGGGTGACTGAGAATAATGCATACAGGTAGATGCTAAAGAGATTAAATAAGTTTCATACAGTCTACCTCTTGTTTAAAAGCGCGCTTATATTTCTAATGAACTCTCTAATATTTATTAACAATCATGAATTTCATACATTGACAAAATCATATTCACGAACTGAAGCTAATGCCCCATGAAGTTAAAATTAATGATTTTTATAAATTGATATATTAGTGCTTTGAGGTAAATGGCTAAAATATCAATCTATCTGTAATGATTTTAAAATTAAGAACAAAAATCACCAATGATAATTTTGTTTACTAATTTACTTCATCTTTTATCGAAAAGTTTAGGCCGTGTTTCCGTAGCACTTGTAATTTCTTCGATAATTTCTCCAATAAATTATTTTAAAATTCCCTACAAATTGTTATCCCATCATGCAAAATTTTGGACAACAATGCAATGTGTTCAAAATCAAAACATCCGTTTTGTTGACCTAGCAGGTGACCCTTATTTTGCGTGAGATGGATAGGCCTAGGTCAAGAACGAAATATCGTTCGGTACTATTTCACCTGGGAAATGTACTGTCACAATAGTGTTTGATTGTAATATACTTACATATATGTGTATATATATATATATATATATATCCACTGGTTCATGATTGGTGTCTGATTATTAAAGACTATAAATAAGCGTAAGAATCATGAGATTTACCCTTATGAAATTATAACACATTAAATAGGGGAGGCCGATGTCCTCAACAAAAAAAGTGGGTGTGGTCGGGCATCGCTCAAAATCTCCTGAAACTGTTCCAGGGCAGCGAAGCCCCTGAAGAATATGGCGCACCACTGAGGTTACACCCACTGGACCCCCATGTAATGAGTGTACCCCTTCTGAACCCCCTCCCCGAAAAGCAAAAGCCCTCAGTGGCGCTTCGCGCCAACTTCTCCCGTTTTTTACTAGCAAATTGTTGGAACGTATGACAGAGCACATATGACAGTCTGGTGATGAGCAACACATGCGGCATAATTTTTGTAAAAAAATACTTGATTTCTCAAATATTTATTATCATCTTTAATTAACACCAATGGACTTGTATCTTCATACCAAAGTTACTTTCATGTGATTTACTATTATTAATTGCTTATTATGCAATATTGCATAATAAGCAATGAATACCTTGAGAAAAAAAACCTATCTTAATGGGAAAATCTAAGCGTGTATACCAATTGGCCTCACAGCTCAGTTTGTAGACTATCTGAAGAGTAATCGGAAAGTCTTTTGTTCGAATCCTGATGGGAGACATTTTTCTAAAATATTTATTATCATCTTTGTTACAAACAAAATTTATAAATGTTAACTAGCTATTATTTTTTAAAGGAAAACATCAGAATCAATTTACCTCATGACTTCTTTGAGCCTTCTCGGGACTGCAAAACCATCATCCAAATATTTATTCCCATCTTAGGCCATCATCAGCTGTTTTATCCACTGCTAAATTAACGCCTCTCAGCGTCTGTAGGTCAGTGTACAAGTTGCTTTCTCTTTACCCTACTACCATGGGTCTCTAGATGGTCAACGCTTTTTTGCCATCTGTTGTTTCATTATAATCATTTCCTATTACAATTTTTGATAAGAAATTTTCAATCATACTAAAAAGAATGTGTATTTCTCTGTTAGATGTATTATTGTCCCCATTATTGTAACATATACCAAGCTTATTTTGCCATATTAAAAATAATGTTTGTAACTATATTTATAGCTATTATTTCACACTCATCAGGCTCTGTCTACAACTCTACACTATTCAATTCAATCTATAGATATGTTACTGACCATAATTGACGGAAATAACAATAATACAACATACATATCAAAATAAGCGAACATTTACTATGGTCGAGAATCAACATAGAGACCAGTTTCTGTCTCAGAGGACCCTCTTAACAAAATATATAGTAATTAAAAAGACAGTATGACAATTTGGATATGCTTATATAGAGATTTACTTTCAAAATGCTTTGAAATATGCCTTAATTCACGTTTCTATATATATTAAATAAATAATAAGATAAGACGTATTAAAGTATTACACTGTTTTCTCTCTCATGGTTCAGGAATTTTAGCAGTTACATTTCATAATCATTTTTTTAATTATGGTTAGGTTAAGTAGGCAAATATAGATGGATAATATTTTCCATAAGCTCTTGTTTAATTTTTGTTTTAAGTCTTAACAAATTGCTGGACGTAATATAGTTTGAAGTGTGTCCTAATTGTTCCATAGGTTTGGTCCATTTGCCATTATGAAACTTTGACTAATTGCCAGTCTTACTGAAGGAGTGACAAGATATTTTTTTTTGTACGCAAATCATATGTATGAGACATGTAAACAGTCTGCCATCAGTGCTGTGTGCCCGGCTTAAGTCTGAGCTGAGTTGCTTTTGGTCATGGGAGTTGAACCCGCAATTGAAGGCAAGCCTACGGCTCCATTTAATACATCATAGAAACTGCATATTTTATGGTACAACTTTAATAATAATACCTTATGCAATTTTTTTTTAAATATTGATTAATATCCTTCAAATGTTATGATAAAAAGTGCAATAGTAGTTCATATTTTAGCTTTATTTTTTCTGTATAGAAAGTACTGAGGTACTAGAAATTTTATTATTTCCGTTATAGCTCTTAAAAAAATATTACAATCCTATGAAACCTATTAAATTTTCGATAACTATTTGTATAAATAATTAAAGACATTGCATAATACTTATAGAAAAGGCACACAAAAAAATATTATTAAGTCTTATTTATTTTGTAAAATTTCCTTTTCATAATATTTTGTTTCTATAGATATTGCATAATATCTAAATTTCAAATGTTATATTTATGATATTATCAGATAAAAATTTATTGCTATTTTTTCAATTCATTTATTTCTAAAATTAGGTTGAGTAGATCAATATAGTGTGGCTGCACACAATACCTAATTTCCAAGATTGTGTTGCCACATTTGTATAATGGAGACATAACCAGTATACCAGCCTACAGTAAAATTTTGTTCTCACTTTTCTTAATAGAAGATAACATGGTTCTGGCTGTCATTGCATCATTATCATTATCACATTTCATGCTAATATTTAGGAAAGCGATAATAAATAATAGAAGAATATTAATAAGAATAATAATTTGGTGAGGATGATGATGATGATTATGGTGATGGTGATAGTAAATATGATGATGGTGATGAAGATGATGGTGATGATGATTATGGTGGTGGTGGTGATGATGATGATGATAGTGATGACGATGGTGATGAGGATGATTTCGACAATGATGTCAATGGCAGCCACTGCGATGATGACAACATTCAACTTTTATCAACAGATCCATATATTGAGACTGAGGTTGGCCAAATGGCACCCTATGCATGTTGTCTTTCTTTACAAAGATGGAATTACGACATTTTCATTAGAATTTTGAAAAAAAGACCGGTCTACCACTATCCCAATAGAGGTTGATGTCTTATTTAATATATAAATACAAATTTTAAGCAAATAGATATGTGGCCATCATCTAGTTGAGCATGCTGAGGATTGTTTTACTCGTTTACGCCACCAATTATGATCTTTTATTGCATTTGTTAGGTCAGTAGGAGTACATCCAGTGTTCGCACTCAGTTGGCCGATGAAAGTTTGGCAATAGTAAGTCAATTCCAGTAAATTACCCATCATTTTAAAGCTTACAATGTGTAGAATAGAATATATTAAAAAGTGAATTTTCATTTTTTGGTATATTGATGCTGGTTTTGAGATAGCAAGCCCCATATATATATATTCCATTATGTTGTAGCTTGTAGTCATTGCATTTGTGTAAACCTCAATATTAAACTTAATTATTTGATTGGTGATTACCCTCATTACCATTAAATCCATTTTTAACTTTATCATAATTGTCTTAATGCTTTCATTTCAATCATCATTATCAGTATCTTTGTCGTAATCATAATACTAAACTTTAAGTCTTAAGTATTGTGTGGCAAAGAATACTATTTCCATTGACCGTGTGTGGGGATCTTAAACAGCAATTGAGAGTTTGATAACCTGTAAAGTAGTAGTTTATGTGTCTATGCGGTAATGAAAGACACTGTATGTGGTTTATGTGAACTAAACATGAAACAAGATTTAATGTCATTTTTTCAAAAACATTTTTTGGGGGAATTGTTGGGCTGTGTGGTGTAGCTTGAAACTAAAATTTCTTTAAAAATCCAGATAGTCACTAATGTGCTGGAATTTTCAGAAAGAAAAACTTTGTAATGTACAAAATGAAAGATAAACATATTTCAGTTATTGTACTTTTTATTTACAATCCATATTGAGAGTAACAATCAATATGATTAGAACAATTTTTACAGTATAATTACATTTTCTTTATTTGACATTTGAGTATTAAACCTTGATGTACATTCAATAAAATTAATTACAGTGCAACAAATCTATATTTTGTCTCACCAGACTCATTCAAAACACCTCGAAACAAAAGTAACAATTTTAATTTGAAACAGTGGCATAACTAGGGGACTGCTCATGATCCCTTTTTTTTTGTTCAAACATGGAAAAAAAAACAATAGTAAATTCATTCAACTAAATAGCAAGGTAAGTTACTTTAGACATTATAAAACCAATTTATAATGTAGTCATAGCTATAATAATAATAATAATAATAATAATAATAATAATAATAATAATACCTTTCTTTTACAACAGAGCTCGATCACCAAGATTCTTCTACAAGGCCATATATGTACCTTTTACATATCATGAAAACTTAAAACAGAAAAACTTAAAACCAAAAAAAACCAAAGATACTACCAAATAAACTTAAAATTATGTTTAAAATATCTTTTTCTAAATCTTAAGAGTGGTATGTTGTTGTGCTCTCATCGATATGGTTCCACAAGCCATTGAAATACTCTCTTCCTAGTTTTTTGCCTTGCATTGTTCAGAGGATGAATCCCCTTTATAAAATTTCCTGGATATACCACTGTGAAATAATGTTTATAGAAAATGTTAGTCATTATATTAATTTCCTTTACCAGCTGTCCTTTAAAAGTACCTTATTCCCATAGCCTACACTAGAAATGCATAAACAGTTGCTATTGTAATATAGAACGTCCATACATATGTGAACTTTTTGTTTGCTTATTGTAGACAGATAATTTCCCATGCTGGCAATATACAGGTTGAATCTTGAATATATTTCCATCCAAGGTTCTTGACCTCCAAGACACTAATAGTAGGGGTTGCCTTATGTTTAGAAGAGCACTTCCAATTGTTAATTCAAATATGATAACATTTTCTTTGATGGTCTTATAATATTTTTGTTATATTTAATTAATTCATATAACATCACACAATGATTACATACACACTTGATAATAAAGAAATTTTAATATAATTTAATGACCAAATATGTTAATACAAAGTATACTAACTCCTTTAATAAAATACTCTTGTTGTTATTATTAATTAATAATAATACCTTTATTTGCTCACACAATATTTTAACCATGTGAATTCCTTTTACAAAATGCAGTGATGATACATTAATATATAACCTATCAAAAAAAAATGGTGGAGAGAACAAAATTTGACCAGATCCTGATTAGTCATCCAAAACTCATTAAATTTCTTATAGCTACACATCAGATCTCTTCCTTTACCTCTAACCTCTTCATCCCCAGGAAAACATTAATGTAGTACAGTAATTGGTTTTCTCTGATGAGAATTTGCTCATTGGGGTACTCTAATACAAATTGTCAATGTTTCTGTTCTTTATGACATCTACTGTAACAGGCCTGAATGAATACATAGTTAAAAAAATGTAACCTTCATTAAAATGTTTTGTGACATGTTTTACCACTAATAAATTAATTCTATTTATTGTATATCTTACAAACAATTTTGACAAAAACAAACTGTTATCAATACTTTCGAAAATTTAACATGAAACATGTGAATGAAAGATTCTGCTCATAGAAAACCCCTGCTCTCCATTGCCGTATTGGCTTTAGATTTACAGGATTTTTTATTGCATGGTGGCCTTGGAAAGATAACTCACCCGGGGAGATATCGCACTGTGTGAAATCACCTTAAATTGTCGGCATGCTGAGAGATAACACTTTGCTCGCGTAATGCCGTTAAGTGTTACCTTTCAATAACGCAATTACATAAATCTTCTGTTTACTTTTCTATTGCTAATGAAGGTTTTACTGATACTGCTACTCTGACAAAACAAAAGTGGTTTGAAGTGTTTTTTCCGCATGAAAGCAGTAGGAGAATAAATCTTCTTCTTCTAAGTACTGATGTGCTATTCTAAAGATGTGATGACAGCTAGTGGATAATCATCGAAGTGCTATTAAATGTCCAGTTCATCGTCTACTGTTCTTCGCTTTAAGGATGCGTAAAGGAGTGAACTTTTGAACTTCTTATTCTTAAAGAAAATCAAATTAATTAATTTCTTATTCAAAGTTCAGAAACTGTTTTTTTTTCTTGAGTAATTTTAACCAAAAAATAAACTCACTATAGCAAACACATCTAGATATTTATCATTTATTATAATGTGAAAGTTTGTAGGGATATATTAAAATGTGTACTACAAACAATTTACAAAAACGAATACTGGACAGTGGTGGTTCCAGGATTTTGAGATAGAGGGATGCCAAGGGAGGGACTTTCACATCAGCGCCACGATGGTTGGGGCTGAGTTAAGAAAGTTTATGATTATGGCACCGCTAGATGGCCGGAAATGGCACTCCCAGACTTTAAATTAAAATATAATGTTCTTTTTTTTTTTTCCCATTTTTATTATTTTGAAAAATTTAGTGGTGTGGTGGGGGGTGGGGGGCGGGCTGGCAAGGCCCTCTTGTATTCGTCACTGCTGGATCTGCCACTGTTGACGATAATGAATGACATTACTATATCCACCTTTATTAGTTTCTGTATGGTTGCTTTGTTCAATAAAAAAGCTCAAATATAAATTCTAGTGATAATAAAAATGATGATAAAAAATAGTGATAATAATGTTTAACTAGTTATGTGCTGCTTGTGAACCTTTCTGTAAAATGTTACTGTATGCTGTTAACCTGGCAACATCCTGGTCAAGATTTATTATTTAAAGTTTCTCGTAAAAAGAAAAAAGCAAAAAAACTGATAGTTACTTTACAAGATTTATTTTAAATGTTTGGATCAGTCGCACGTTTCCATAAATACACTAACACTTTAAAAGCTTCTGAGATGTGTTCCATACAAATCCTATAACTACTTAATTAAGGACTCCCATAGTTTTTGTTTCGGATAAACTTTCCTTCTTAAGATTGCCGATTAGAGACCTGCTGATTTTGTAACACAAATTTTCTTTTGTTTCCGAGACTGAAATGCTATATAGGCTTTCCAGTTTAATGTATTTTAAAAGGAAACTATAATAAACAAACTTTATATAATATAATGTAGAAATTTCGAATTGAATTATGAAATTATAAAACTTTGTATTAAACAATGGATTTTTCAACACTGCAAAATATTATGTAAACTATAAAAATTTATTATGAGAAATTAAAAGTACTTTAGTACATTTTAACCAATCATAAACAGAAAATTATTTCAAAATTTACTTTGATCTAAGTGTTGAGCTTTTAAACATTTTTATACAGTATGTGTTATTTTACTATGGTTTTAATTTGAACAATTCTTTGTTTTTTAGCATACAGTATGCTTTGTTTAGTGTTTTTATTGGTTTTTCTCATCATGCAATGGACCTTGTTTTGGTGCTAATCTACATTTTAAGACTAATTTATACTTTCTATCCATCATATTCAACAGTTAAAACATAATGAAAACCAATTTGACGTTGTCATATTCAGGAATGGTACACTAGCAAAGAATATCAAACAAAATCATAAATTTACAGTATACAAAAACCTTATTTCAACAGATATATTTCTATTGAAACAATACAAATAGGAAACACATCTAAAGTAGTTTCTTATTAATTTTGCTGGATGCTTTTGCCCATGTACCGTGCCTTTTTCTTCGCTAATGGTTTTGACATTATCATATTCATGTAAAGGTACACTTGTGAAAGTATTCTAGAAAATTCAAAATTAATAACAAATTACAAATTTCACTTTATAGAGTATTTCCTATCTGTATTACATTTCAATAGAAATATTTTTGTTTAAAACGGTAAAAGGAAGGTAATTCAAGGATGTTACACAGAAAATCTTTGCATGGTCAGCTTATTATTAGAGAAGTATCTCTACCAAAGTTATACTTGTGTAGGATTTCATAACTTCAGTTGCTTTACCTAATTGTAATAGAAACCCAGTTATTTTTTTAATGCATGTTCAGCAATATAACTAGTATAGAATTTGCTTGAAATCTATTTATAATTTTGAATCCACGTAAGTAATCTTGATAACTGATATCAATAGGAAGAAACCATGTCAGCTAGCATCAGAAAAGTCTATATTTAAAGATGTCAGTACCAGCATTATTTGTGGGTTATATAATACTAGATACAGAGTAGGCATACATTTTGAAACCTCTAGTATTCTGTCACAAAATATTGCAAGGGTAAATGAGAACATCTTATTTCCTCCAAACCATTCGTATCTTCTTGTGATTGATACCATAATTTTTTTTTTATTAACAAGAGATGCAGTGTTCCCTTTACAAGAATAAGTCATTAAAGACTAGGGAATACTGACTTCCTTACTTATAATGTTACTGGTGATTAAGTAAAAAAACAGAATTAAACAGAAAAACGATTTGTACTAAAAAATATTTGAACAATTTCAAAAAGCATACAGTTGTGTTTTTCATTTTGCTAAGCAGCATAATTTGGACAAGCAATGATGATTTGGATGTATATCCACTAAGCCACAGTGGTGGCATACAGTAGTGGGATATCTATTAGATTTAAGCATACATCAAAAGTAACATTTATTTTATTCAAAGATCACAAAATAGCTATACAGAATTTATTTTAAAAATCAATTGAATAAGGTATGATAAAAAAAAAAAACAACAATTGCTTGTGTCATTCATGCCCTGAACAAAGGTAACACAGCAACCGGGGTCCCAGGTCTGCCGGAACTCGTAGGAGCCTCCCGGAGATCAGGACAGCCTCCCCCAATCAAGCAAGAAGCTCCCAGGAAATAACCCAACTCCCGCAAATTTGTAATATTTGCAGGTTTTTCTACTTTATTATAAATTGTCCCACGGAAGTCAGTGCCGATGGGTATCACCATGCGCAGCAAAATAAAATTAAATAATAAATAAATAAATAAATAAATCAAGATAATTCAACAAATTGTCATTTAAATGTATAAGTTACAAGAAGATATCATTGTAAATATAATTCAATGCTGGTATTAAATACAAGTGAAGACTTTTTGGTACAGATTCTTTAACATTGATAGGTACATTAGATTATTTCAAGTTTAGGTCAAATATATTTTACTTTGTATTCAAGGGATATGTTTTTATGAAGGTGAAAGTGCATTGTGGGGAATGTAAACTGCGAAAGAATGAGTTTGCTTGAAATCAATTGAATAATATGAAGTGGGTATAACGAATTAATAGATGACAGTGGCGAAGTAGTCTTGAAATGGGGTGGTGCGAAGGTGAAGTGGTGGAGCTTAATTAGGTGTGGGGTCGCTAACAAGTATATTTTGGGAGGATGTGTTTCCGCATGCACCCCAGATATGCCACTGATTGAGGGGTACAGAATAGATGATACTTTACTTTGATCTTTAAACTTTATTAGATTAAAAGAAGAAAGTAATTGATGGCACAGACCTGATGTGTTTTGTGCATTTTTTTTTTTTGGTCACTTATTTTATTGATATAAGCCTTTTTAAATCTATTTATGTTATATAATTATTTCCAAATCCACAGCTATATTTCGCCACTTACAGGATGGATGTAAAAACGTATAATATATACTTTATATACATTACATAAAAATAATAATTGAAGCTCGGACTTTTTGTTGCACTATGAGCATCTTCAACTAATTACCAGTACATTATAAATGTCTGTTAATTGTTGTTAATGTTTGACTTAATGTTCACAGTTTCTGGTCTTATTTACAGTATATATAGAACAATATATTGTGAGTTATCATACGTAAACAGATCGACTTGTTGAATATTGTGATTGGCTTCCCTTGTCTGAACCTGGAACTTCCATATAAACCGGTTCCGAGTCCACTCCACCGGGCACTTGGATGCCAACGTGGCGTTGGCCTGTACTTGTGGAGCTACCGACTATGTTATCCTTTGGCTCAAAATAGATGTCTGGTTGTGGGATAATGCTCCCTGTATAGTCCAAGGGGTGGCGTGGAGTTGGGGTTAAGAGCACAAAATAGCAAAGTGCAGCAGCAATCACGAACGACACAAAAAGTAAGCTAACACCCACAATTGCCAGAATTGTAGAATCCTCGGTCATTGTTGGTGGAGTGTTCACATAAGATGGCCCTTGACCAGGTGGTACTTTCTGTGTTGTGCCTGCCTTTCCAATATGCACCGTTAAATTTGCACTTCCTTTTCCAATTCTATTTTCTACTTCACATGTAATAACAGTTCCTTCATCTTCTGGTGTTAACTTTAGGTGGATTACCATACCATTTTCTTTCAAGACCCCATTGGATAATGGCCGGTTGAAAGACCAATGGTATTTTCTGTCAGGCGGATCGGCCACCGCTATACAAATCAAAACCACTTCAGTATCTTTTTGGAATGGCAGATCACCCTGTATCTTTACATCTGGCTTGTACAGAACTTGAATTTTCCCGCTGGTGCAGTTTCTCTGTATTCTCTTTGTTGTATTTGTTGTCATTTCGCACACCATTGGCTCTTTCTCGTGATCTCGTTTCACCTTGAATGTATGTGAGATGCATTCGAGTTTATCATGGATATTACGTTCAACCGATGAAACCCCAACCCATGTTAAAGTTGGCATCGGGTTGATAACTTCACAACAACATTCAACAGTTGCTAGTTCACCAACAATTGCAGGATTCTTGTTCAGTTCACACGTTGGATAAGTGTCATGTGGTACTTCAAGAATTGATGGAAACCTCAAATTTTTACATTTCTCTACCAGCATTTCATTTGTTTTGATACAACATTGGAAATTATAATTTGCATCTTCAACTTGGACTTTTGCTATCATTAGCTGTAGCATATTATCAGCAATTAAGCTAACATATACCCGCAAGTCTCTTTCTTCACCAATAATTTTGTTATCTTTTTTCCAGTTCCAATAAGTCCTTTCTGTCATGTCAGTTGTACAATAGAATTTTGCCGTCTCTCCTTCCACTAGAGTTTGATCATCTGACATCATTATTGAAACTAAATTCTGTGCATTAACAGATTCCATAGAAGTTGCATATAATACAGTGATCGCCAAAATTAAATCTAGCCCAGTCATTCTCATTCTGATGAGAAAACTATTCCAACTATTACAGCCAATCCACTTTTTTTTTATAGAAATTTTGGTCTGCTTTTATAGATAAAATGAGTATAATATTTGTTTTTCTGCTTCATCTGCTAAAAGCACAGTTTAATATTCAATGTACTAGAAGAATGTTGGTAACAGATTTATTCTGTGCGCATATCCACTGTTGTATTTGTCAGGATTTCCACAGTAACTGTTCAACATCAGCCTACCATGTCTCACTAGGTACTTAATAATAAAGATATACAATACTTCTTAAATCACTGGTGACCTGATCATGCTGAAAAAATAAAAACATAAGAAAGTTTGAATACATAAAAGGTACATAGCAAAGCACTAGTATCATTCTAAACAAATTTTTTTTTTAATACGTTGAATGGATTATCATAATATATACAGAGTACTAAGAAATGTTTTAAAGATCTATTTGATTGTAAATTAATTGTAGTTTGAGTGATAACTTTTCGTATTTTCATGTGTTAAGCCGTGTGTACCAATAAAACAACCCACTTGCCCTAACCTTTTATTTTAAAGCAAACACTAAAGTCCTGATGCTTTTAAAACTTGAAGGTACATTTAATGCTGTCTTCATCCATAGCAGCTTAAAATGTATTCTATTTCTAAACGTAGGAGGTGGATATCAGTGGGTGGATTTGTATTGCAATACAGTATTCAGAAATCATACAGCAGTATTTTTCAATTCAATTCTTTATTTCAAAAAACCACTAAAAGTACAATAGCAGCCCAAAGGGCTGAATTGGAGTACAAATTTACAGCAAAGGTACACAATAAAAAAAAACAGAAGGAAACATAAAAAATACAATACAAAAAGTTCAGGTACAAAGTCTAATAAAACCAAAAATTATAAAAATCGGTCAAGAAAAAAGAACATCAAAAATACGATAAAAAAACAATTCAGTCACAAATTCACAAAATAAGAACATCAAAAAATTACAATTTTGGGCAAGTGGGTCATAGAAAACTATGGGAATTACCTGGCATTTAAAGGGCAGACATTTTCCCAGTTCATATTACCACAATTTGAGGCTTGCTATCCAAAAACCAGTGTACTGTTGCTAGTTCTTTAAACTGAGTAATTAGCATAAGAATGTGACAGTATTGTATACTTTAGTACAGAGAAGTGTAATATATTTACTCATAACATAGGCAATAGTAAATTTAATCCAGTAAATGACCCATCATTTTAAAGCTTACAATGTGGAGTATTTATATTCGAAAGTCATTTTGTCACACTGCTGGTTTCGGCATGACAAGCCCCACATAATGTGGAAAAATAATACCACTACCTATTTAAATATATCTTGCTTTAAATTGTATCATCACTGCATTGTTTACCTAAAGAATATCTTTTTTCCCCATTATTTCATTTTATTAAAGCATACTAGAGCATAAAGACATAGTAAATGTGCCTTGTAAGTCTAAGTTTGGATTTGGATTGTTTAGATTAATAATATTTATGTTAAATAAAGGTGTATTTTATATTTTAAAAATTGTACATAACAGATAGGGACAGGATTTTAAGTGAACAGAAACATTGTCCAGGGCCGTCGGAACCGCACCGGCTTTGGCCGGACCACTTTTTCTTAATTCTATTAGGCTTACACTTTTATGTTCATAATTAATTTTTTTTGTATTTATTAAAGACCCAATAGTTTGTCAAAGCACCAAAAACAGTGTCGCCATAAAAATACAAAATGATATTAAAAATAAATGTCTAAAGATTAAAAATACATAAAATTACATGAATATTCAGTTTCACATATTAAATATCAAAGATTACATTAAAGGTAGAAATGTTACATTTAATTAAAAATATAAAATAGGAGAGAATGGAAAATAAGAGGCAATTCTACACCAACTAAAAAAAGAAAGAAAAAATGTTTACAATGTTTAGAGGTATAAATATATAATTACAATTAACCATGCATAAAATGTTGGGGGTTGTAGTAACCACACAAGGCTTATACAGATGAAGTTGGCCCAGATTACTTGCTATTCTTGGTTGCCAACTGCTATTTTGTAGTGTCACAGATGCATATTAATTTCATAATTTGTTCACATTAGGCATGTTGTCTCTGCCCCTTGCTGGGGAGGGGTAATGGCTCTACAATTGCCTGTTGCTATTTTCGGGCATCCCAAAATTATACTTTTAGACCACAATATTAGGGAATAGCAATCACAATAACGTCTTTGATTGGATTTGAATATTAATTTAGTCTGATGACCTTGTCATGGTGTCAAACGAGGGGTGGTGGGGGATGTCCAGATTTGTGACGGGTGGGCGACCCAACAACATTAATAATTCCAATGCGAAGAAAAGCAATGATAACTAGATTAAAATCAATTCCAAACAAGCATATACGCTACAACCAGAATCAAATTTTTGTCCAGCTTTTTAGTCCCCGTATGTCAATCGGAGTATATGGCTTGATCTCTGGAAGTACAGTATTACTATTTTATAAGACTAAATATAGAAATCCAAATTAGTCTATACCAAATCAAAACTGGTGATTTTTCTTGGAGCTTTCCCTGCACCCTTACCGGGGGCCATTATTTTTCCTTGATTGTAGATTGGACTCCCTTCACTTAGTCTATATTACTGTCTTATCACTCAAAATCATTACCAACATCATCATCGTCGATGATCGGCATCGACATCATCATTATCATTATCATCATCCTCATTATCACAGTTATCATCATCATAATTAGGCCTATTTCATATTTTTTCCGAGCATCCAGGTAAACAAAGTTTCCGCAGTATGACCCCTGAACCCCCTGTAATACCAACCACATTAAACCACTCTTACAAAAAAGCTGGATAGCCCTTGAATGTTAGTGCTCTGTCTTTATCACCTGTTAGATCTGTACATGGAGGTACCTACATAGTCTACCTGACATAAACAGGGTTATAGGCTTTTGTTATCTCTCTTTTTTCCTTGAATCATACCAGTAAGGATATGTTTCCCTGTAAGATCATATTCTTTAAAAATCTACCTAAGGGAGGGTACCTCATGAACATTACTCACAAATCCTCAAGTCAGCTATGGGATTATATTCAAGCCACGAAACTTTGAAAATTAAATACTAGTATAATGTACGTTGGGAGCAAATATTCTAATATACATAAATTTATTAAAAGTATGATATACAGTGTATATCATGGTACTACATATTTTTATGACAATAAAGTAGCTATATTTAGATGCCATATTTTCAAAATTTGCTCACTTCAGCCCCAAACATAGTGGGGCTGAGGGGGTATAAACTCTAGTCCCCACTAACTTTAAATATTTGCTGCCAATAGACAGGATGGGGAGGGGTGGTGGCTATACAGGTTTGCCAGCTTCTATCTCCAGGCATCCAGAGGTACCATTTCCAACATAATCTCTACCTCCGTGCTAACTTTATTTCTTATGGCTGCCTCTTGAGGGGAGGGGCTACCAGCCCTACACATTGTCAGCATCTATTTCCGGGCATTCAGAGTTGCAAAAAAGTTGTTCAACAATTATGGGGGGGGGGGGGCTGAAGTGGATGCTCTCAGACCCCACAAATTTGGACAACTAAATTTGTTAAGACCCCCCACCTCCCGCTCTGACTGTAATGGCCGGACCACTTGCAAAATGCTTCCGACATGTTGTCATGTAATTCTGTTGTTGCGCTGTTTATATAAAATAAAATCTACAACATTACACAAAATAAAGATACAACAATTATAGGAAAGATTAAAATGTTAATTTCGTAAAAATTTCGTAAAAATTTCAGGAGAGCAGTGATAGGAATTGAACCAGGGACCTAGAGATCTTTACGGTGCAGCGCACACGCAGTGGCCGGCTACCACCAGTTTAGCCGATTGAGCTAAGCCGCTGTCTTGTTCATTATCACAAAATGCAAGTGATACTAATCCCATCATTTTCTACTGATCTCTTTCTAAATATCTACATACTTTATTATTCAATACTAGAAATTAATTTGATAAACCTAATCCATTATGTCTGATTATAACATACCACTCTACTCCCTGTAATCTTCTCTATTAGAACAAGTGATTTAAATATTGCTTTCATGTACCGACTATTTCACATAAATTTAATTTTTTTTTATCTTTCGCTGCTTTTGAATTCTCTTAGGCTTGTCTAATTTGACAATGAGGAAAAATAATATTCAAAGCACACATTATATTAATTACATCAGGAACATTAAGGATAAAATATTGAAATTCCGGCATTGTTCATTAAAAAACCTCTTTACCGAGTTGATATGTTTTTAATTACCATAATGCATATTTTTATATTCAAGCCGTTTGAAGTGTTATCAATAATTCATATGCAATGAATATTGTCAACTGTTTCCTTATTATACTCAATTGATTTTTATCTCATGTATAATGCTTTTTTTTCACAGACTAAATCTCAGTTATACTTTGAAATTGTAGAGTACTGTACCTGCATTTTATAGAACTCATATTTGACAATACTTTTGGTTAGAATATGTATTTTAAAATGTAGATTAAACCAATTATGGATGTTTTTTATTTACAATTGGATAATTTAAAGTGATTACACAATTTATCAACTTGTAATGAAGCATCTGGTATTGTTGATTTTTTTTTTGTACAGAAATTCTTATTTAAACACTATGGTATTTTTGTACTATAAGAATTATTTGATACAAATCAAGTTAATAATGTTAGGATTTAATTGGATTTAACAAAATCATAAGTTATATATTTTTAGTCATTAAATTTCATTAAAGCAAATGGATTTATATACAAATAATTTCTACAAAACAACTATTTTTACAGAAATTATTTAAACAATAGGGTATTGTTCTTGTTATTTTTATTTATGTTAATTTAGGTTACTATTTTTGTACTATAAGAATTACTTGATACAAGTCAAGTCAGTCAACATTATTTTGGATTTAATTGGATTTAACAAAACCGTAGTTATAAATTTGCAGTCATTAAATTTCATTAAAGCAAATGGATTTATAAACAAATAATTTCTATCATAAATTATATGTATTGTGCAATTCTTAAACCTATTAGTATATTTTAATTAAAGACCAACCATCGTTATCTGTACTTTCTAAGCTTTCAATTAACGCTGACGGAGTCATTGCTTATTTTTAAGATCCCTAATGGTTTATTATGGGTCTAGATAGCAAGATCTATATTGGTAGTAAAATTAATTTAAATAATTTACCAGATGAACATACCAGTTGGGCTGACGTTTTGTCAGGTTGGGAAAATAATAATTTTTGACATAGGAACAAACAGGAAATGAAAAATCACGGATTGCATAGCTTCGAAAACCAAAAACATCACTGTATCATTTTCTGGCAATTTATAGCATGAAATGGTGTACTGGTGTTACTTTTAGACTATATCAGTTATATAAACAAAAAAGGGGAAAAGAGTAAAATGGGAGACTACCTTTTAACATTTAACATGTGGATGGTCAACAAAAGACTTTTTTGTTCTGCCATGTTCTATTTTGGGTGAAACAAGTTATATTTTAATTATTTAGATATCTTATATCTACGGCAGCGGAAGCGAGGAGGCCAGGGGGGTCTATTGGCCCACCAGCTTTTTCTACTGGGGGGGGGCCTGTTCCCCCCCCCTTTCCACTTTTGTGACTGTTCCCAGCACCAGTGACAAACATTTTACGAACATCTTTCGAACGCTGCAATGTCATTACAGTATTGTTATTATTATTATTAATAATAACTTTTTTTTTTTCAAATTGTGACCCAAGCTCACAAAAAGGCTGTAAACTTGTCCTCAAGCTAATATGAGTTTTTGTTATAATGGCATAGAACATATCATTTACTTTAAAATGACAGTTAAATGAACTCAATCGGGTTTCTGGAAGCAAAGTTATGACCATTTGAATAATTGTCATCTTATCAACTTTCTTAAATCAAGTTTTGAGAAAAATGCTTTTTTTTTCAGCAGGTTTCTATTCATTTTCACTAGCTCCCATCCCAAAATGGCTAAATTTTACCTCTTACAGTTGGAATTTTAAACTTAAATTTATACTTTATTTATTACACAAAAACCCAATTCACACAAAATTCACGTTCTACGCCCTATTCTGGCTATGGAGGCTTGTTTCTCAGTACAGTGCAGTGTGCGTTTACAGCCCTTTTGTGTGCTTGGGTCACAATTATAAACAAAAAATATAGAGAAAATAGACATAATTGTATTCAACTTTTAATCTAAGAGTGCCATTTCCAACCATTTAGAGGTGCCATAATCATAATTTTTTCTGACCTCAGCCTCAATCGTCGTGGGGCTGAGGTGGATGGACATTCTATTTGCACAAGATCCTCCCTGGGTCCCCTCTATTTCGACTTCCTGGACCCGTTGGAGTAGGTCTATCATTTCATAGCTGTAGCCAGCTATTGGGACATTTGGGACAGTCTCACACAATTTTTCTATTGAGTCCACAAAGAAAGGGACCACATTTAAAAAATAGGTCCAGATTTCTCATATTATGTGTAAAATGGGTCGACTTTTAAGAAAATGGGTCCAGATTTCTGATATTTTTCATAAAATGGGTGAGTTTTTAAGAAAACGGGTCCAGATTATTCATATTTTTGCATAAAAATGGGAGAACTTTTAGGAAAATGGGTCCACATTATTTGAATTTACGCATAAAATGGATCCACCCTGATGTTGCCCTACACTGTTTGAAAATTCTGGCTACGGCATTGGATTTAATGGGTCATAAAAGGTACTAAATATAACTGAAACAAAAATATTAGGGTCTATTGATTTGCATGATGATGCAACACTAGAATCGGTTCACTCATGCGTGACCATCCTTCGTTCTCTGCACAATATATATTTGGTAAAAGTGGGTCCTAGAATCCACACGACGAGGAGAACTTAACATTCTCGCATGTGCAAATGACTTCTAAGTGATGTCATTATGTTCTACGTCCTACCGTGTCATGCAATCAAAAGCTCACTAATATCTGTGTCTACTCTAACCAGATGTTTGATTGTGTGACAAATTTGACCCTAGGACGCATTCAATCATCTGTGACTTCACAACATGTACCCGATCGCGTCCTATATTTCAGAGAACCTTCCAAAATATGCTTATATTCTCGATTAAATTTAAATTTACAGTATTGATGATAGATGTTAGCCTTCTAATCTCAGGGTCGTGGGTTCAAATCCAGTAATTATACCAACTCAAAACAAAGCATTTACCTAAAGCTCTGTCCAGATTATAAAATTTAATTTGACAAAAAACATGTGAAATGCCTAAATATAGTCATGATGACATCATATCATGACTATATATAGGCACATCATGACTATATATGGGCATATAACAGTTTTTTGTCAGCATTAATTTTGATAGTATTAATTGTCAGAATTGAAGGTTCCAGTGAAAATTTTAAATATGTAGCTCATAAAATTATTGTTCAATTTCAAAGCAGTCATTTATTTTTGTCATACAAATGAAAAATGTATTTGAACATTAACTTTGACCAATATGATACTATTGTAATAATATGTACTGTATTAAAGAAGTAAATCGCAAATTCTTCTTAACCCTATATTGAACAATATGGTCATCAAATAAGAAATGTTAATAATACTAGACCTAAATTACAACAAAAAAATAATATTATGGAATTTTGCAAATATTACATTTCCATATGTATTTTGTAAACAGTTTTTTTTGTATGGTTATTTAAAATAATTGAAATAATGAATCATTATATTATCTCTTAAAGGTTGATATTAGGCTAGTAACATTCATAATTTTAGTCCCACAGTACTTGCAATTATATCCCCAAACCATCACTCTTGGTGCTACCAATTTGGTTGCCATCTGCACATCCCAAATAGTTACTGAATTTAATTTTCTTATTGGAAAAACACTGCTTTGTGCGCTGACAATATTTTATAAATCATGTCGTAAACCACAGATAAAGCCTTTTACTTTAGACAAACATTACATCTGTTGTCATTAAATGATTAAAATTTTGAGCGTGAATGAAGGTATTGCTTACACAGAAGACAGAGTAGATGTATATGTCATTGAACTTAGCGTACTGGAGACAACGATTGAAGGTTATTGGCTTTGGCGTTAAGTCTGCCGTTAAAAGGGTTTTAGGCTTAAATCAGGTAAATCTCTTCCTTTGTGGAGATATAGGGTTTATCACCTATCCTATATATTTCACTTAAAGAGAGGAATGAAATTCTATCTAATTAGATAGATAGGCTATTTAGGGTGGATCTCTGGATGGATGAAATTCAAACAATATAAGTTTGTAATATAAATAATTCAATCATATAGCTCTAAATTGGCTGGTAATTAATTTAAGAATTTTTTGTAGTGAAAAGTATATAAATCAGAAAAATAATCTTTATTTATTTATTTTACTTTGTTTTAGCATTTATATAGGCTTATACCAGAGTCTCGCAGTGCTTTTTGCCCTGGTCATTTGGATAGAGAATAAAGCATACACGACGTGCAACCTCCTCCACTCCCTGGGGAGTACTCCTAGTTATGAGTGTGTAATCAGCACTACTAATTGCATTCCGAATCATTCACCTCCTACCAGGTACCCATTTATACTCCTGGGTAAAGAGAGGCAAATTCAGATAAAGTGTCTTGCCTAAGAACACAAGCAGTGTGACGAGCATTGTGTAATCTTTTTAAAAGAGTAATTTTTAAAAGGCTTTTTAGATTTTTAACTTTGCTAATTTTCCATGAAATTCACCATATTTTAACTGTATGCTGTATTTTTATGACAATAAAGTTATCTGTATCTGTATATTGTAAAAAATAATATAATAAATATCTTTATGTTTTTTTCTTAATTTGAGGCATGTCGTTGCAATATGGTTAAGTTGTGAAACAAGACAGTATTGAGTAAATGAGCTATAACATATGGGAGCTCAAAAATAACCCCAAAATCACAATTTTTTTTTCACTGTAGATCAAAGTTTAATGTCTAATTAATCATGTCCCAAATTTTTAGTTCTTGAAATGGTCAACAAATCATTTATTTAATGTTATTTTTGTAGTTAATCCTATTAAACAATGTATGCACAAATAACTTAGGAATGCAATTACTCAAATTTTTCTTTTTTTCTTTACTCTAAGAGTGTTGTACTTTCACTTTCCAATAACTAAAGTCTTGAATTGTTTAATTTCAATGAATGACCCTTCATTCTAAAGATTACATACTCAGGTATCTGAAAATACCTATAAATTGAATTTCAATTTTTCTATAACTTAGCCATTTTGCCACAACATGCCTCATTTATTGGGAAAATGTATGGGAGGTGTTATCAGTGATGTATCTAGAGATACTGACATAGGGACTGATCAGGAGAAGCAATAAGAAAATGAAGGAGCACAGAGGAATGAGGTAAATACCTCAGCAAATTTCAAATGAGGTGGAGCTTGAAGAGGGGATTAATTGGGATCTTATTCCCCCTTCCTCTCTTTTAGACAAATATCTGGATGTATTCCCTTTATATTCCTTTCTACGTCCACCAGTGTATATACATTATTTTAGTAGCATATAGATTTACTATACATATAGATAGTGGAGAGGTGCTATGTTATCAGTGGCTAATTCTAGATTTCTTTTGCAAGCAGTTGTTTCTTTTTCCCCTACTTTTTTTTTCACATTTAACTTATCATATTATTTCATAATTTGATATGCGACAAAGTCGTAAAATGATATTGCCAAAGCATTAGAAGTTGAAAAACACGACCATAAAGCGATGATTGTCAATACAATATTGATATTGTTTCAAGTATTATATTTCATATTCCTCCTATTGTGTAGAAAATGGATGAATTGCATGCCTGTATAACATAAAACATGAATATGTTTATATTATGTTAATGGAGTTTTGATGAAAGGGTGAGTGAAATAAACACCCATACACACACCCACACATGCATGTATAAATTTATATATTCCCCTACCATGTCAGTATGTATATATAATTTTGAGGTAAATCTACTACTACCTATGTGTTTTAATTTACATATACAATATGCCTATGCAACAACTCTGATTTTCATATATATATATATTTCATCCGAACAATTTAAATTATTAAATGTAACTGTTATCTTTTAAATAAACTCTCTTACCTCACATCAGCTAAAGAGGG
>NW_022731216.1:368826-371738 GCF_011630105.1 Anneissia japonica | reverse complement strand
TGTAACTTAATTCATTCTAATTAAAGAGAGCCACGGATTTGCCAATAACAGGCCCTTAACATTTTTGCTATAGATCGACTACAATGTACATTAATATTTAATACATTTAAATCAAATTTAGATCAATCTTAATATTGTGATTTTAAATAGCAGAGGTGGATTTAAGGGGAGGGGTGGTAAAAAAAAAAGGGAAAAAAAATAACATATCACCCAAATGCATCAGGTTATTTTCGGGCGTCTAGAAAATAAAAGACAAATTTCCTCTAAGATGGTGTTATCTCGATCGGACCCACTTTTCCCCCCCTTCCTCCCCCTTTTTCGGCCCCGGCCCTCCCCTTTCGGACATCTCTGGATTTTCCCCTGAATTGGCCTGCATGCCAGCAACTAAAGAATATAGGCTATTTATTTTTAACATTGTTCTGTGTATATCATTTGAATTTCTTCAATTTCAAACGAATGACCGCTGATTTTCGTATAATGTTTGTAGTATTTCAAATTAATGTACCCCTTCTAATTCTAATCGGATTAAAATCTGGCCGAATTTTGGCCGTTATCGAAAAAAAGTTTGGCCGAATTTGGCCGTAAGGTGGCGTGTGTTTGGCCGTGAAGCCTGTCGACTATCTGGCAACCCTGATTTAAACAACTTCAAAACTTGTTCAGTGTTCCTACCGTACCTAGGCTATGTAGGCCTAGGCCTATATTTATAATAATAATAGTAGTAGCCTTGTAGTAAAATGCTAGCCTACGCTAGGTGACAGTTCACGAAGAAATGTTTATAATAAAGGCCTAAATTTAATTATTTTTCTTGTTGGGGAAACCCCAATATTTCTTGTATTTTAGTAGGCTAGGCCCTACCGTTACCTGTAGGTTTTATAAAAGAGAAAGCAATCGCCAGTAACCTTGCTACCCAGATTATATTGTGCGATGTTCGAATTGACCTATCAAAACAATTACCTTTTGCCCAACTTTCCAATTCCCACGTGCCTGCACAGCCCGCACAATACAGCATTTAAACACTGACTTGGATCAGCCGCAGTTGAAGAAGTTCGTTGTGGCGATCACGTGATGCCACGTGATATCGCACGTAGAACAACGTATGCTACGGCATTGTGTTTTACTGTGTAGGCTATATGAATTTAATACATGTTTGTATTATTATATATATTATTATGTTTTAAAAATGGTTAAACCTTGGCACATGTTTATATTGCTGAACAAGGCTGTCGGCTATTCCCTTCTTGCGGAGCAGCAGCGCGTTTACATTCCTGAAGGCGGCGTTCAAAGAATCAGATCAGACACTAGAGCGTCTACATTCCTGAGTTGACGGCGTTTAAAGAGAAGACTACTGTATGTGATTGACCTTGTGTCTGCTTCTCTCATGCTTCTCCTGATTGTGGGAACCTACTTGTGTGGGAACGTTTCTCACTGAATTCGCTGTTACTAGGCAATTTGCAGTAATGCAAACTGGTGGTATATGCCTATTTCAAACAGTTTATTTCCGTTCATGACAAAGTAAAATATCCATACGAAACAAAGTGAATTGATTTTATTTCTGAACGGGACCGGTAGCGGCAGGATTTGGCAGACGGGGATACGATGTCTCCGACAAAAAATCACGAGGCAAATATTAAAACAGTGTAAATATTTATTTCATTCAACTTAACTTATATACCGGGATGGTGTCCGGCGGGGGATAGTTTTTACTATCATAGTTTAACTTTTATCTATCAGAATCTAGCCCCGAATCCTAGACTCATGTATTTAAATCGGCCTGTAGCATGTGTATACAGCATATATTTGTATTTTTTAAATAAATGTCCGAATATAAGAATTGAATACTGTTTTCTGTACACTACATGTTTGTTTGGGTCAGTTAAGAATTAACACCTAATTAGGCCTATTAATGAAATACAACGGTACACGAACATTCACTTGTATGTTTTATTTATATTTTGACATTAACATAGGCCTTTAACACTCAATATTATTTTTATTTAACATAAGCCAATAAACAGCTTCCACACATAAAATAACAGTAGGCCTAACGAATAAAAATATATAAAATACAAAACAAGATTTATGCAAGATTTTAAAAAAAAACTATACAGAAGTCTCCGCCCGGCAAGCAGACAAGGCCATACTTTAAACTGGCATCCAGGCACTCCATCGAACGTACTATTGTTGTCTCTTATACACATCTAGATGTGTATAAGAGACAGTCCCTACCGTATCTAGGGTATGTAGGCCTAGGCCTATATTTATAATAGTAGTAGCCTAGTAGTAAAATGCTAGAGAGAAAAAGAAAAAATGTTAGCCCAGAATGCCTCAAATGTTATGTTCGGGCGTCTAGAACACAAAAATTTCGCGGGGGGCATGCCCCGGACCCCTACGACAGTGTTGTCTCAATCGGCCCAACTTCCGGCCCCCCCTTTTGGACATTTCTGGATCCGCCCCTGTAACTGAAAAGTTCTTTCCTCCATGTATAGATCAACACCGGCCACACAGTCAGTGACATTTGTCACGTGATGTTGCGTACTCTGTTGGACTGATCACATCCACACACACGAGGTACCCAATTATTAATTGTACAGTAGTTGCATAGGTCTAGTTGCTGTATATAATATATATTAATGCCTACGTTTAATAATAGAGAAAATAGATGTTCTATTTTCTCTATAGTTTATTGAATGATGTTTGGCGAATACTGGCGTCCATTTGTGTTCCATGTGATATGTGTGCAGGGAGTTGATAAATGTTTTTTCGTTCGTCGTCAGCTTCTTAGCTGGTAGGCTGCTATTTTACGAAGATAGGTCTTTCCGACAGAGCAAACGGCAATTAGGCCTACATGCATGTGCTGCCATTATCGTCATTACCACTTAATTTAACTATTAGGACTATGGAGCCTTTAAACT